>NC_136495.1:42227170-42432170 GCF_053919585.1 Euprymna scolopes | reverse complement strand
CGATGAATTAACTCTCGCATTTACAAAGCAACTGTTCTATTACCTTTTAAAATTATTTAAAATTAATTCTGTGTATATACAAATATATATATATATATATATATATATATATATATATATATATAACTACTTCATTTACTCACATAAATTAATATACGAAAGTATAAATTGATCCGTGAACTTTAAGTATTACTTCAACAGTGCTCAATACATAGGTAGAGCTAGTTAGTATGTTATAAAATATATATGGCGATTAAGCTACACTGAATATTCATAAGCCTGAAGAATCCGCAGAGTGGATGAAACGCGGAATATTCAGTGTAGCTTAATCGCCATATATATCTTTAAACTTACTATATATATATATATATATATATATATATATATACATACATAGATATAGATATCCCGTAGAACACCTAGATATGGCATTAACGATTAGTAACAAAATACAGTGCATTGCAATATAAACACACACACATATATATATATATATATATATATATATATATATATATATTTATATATATATATATATATATATATATATATATATATATATAAAAACATTATAAATAACATCGAAAGGGGGTGCAAATACGTAAACAGGGGGCGGACAAACATCGTATTTCACAACGAAACCTGAAAAAACGTATCCCAGGGCGACCGTATCCCGGGATTCTAATTTATGTATGCATGTATGTATGTATGTATGTATGTAAACATGCAAAAAAATTATCGTGTGTATTTATTGAATTGTAACATCATCACTATCGTCATGGCCATTGAGGAATCATACCGTTTCTTTTAAAACGCTTCTCTCAATTTAAAAAACAAACAAAAAAGAACAACAACAAAAGCATCGAGATTCATGACTGGTTTGTTTTACGTTTTGCATCTGTGGATTTCTTTTCATGTTTATTATCGTGTGTTTTTATTGAATTGTAACATCATCACTATCGTCATAACCATTGAGGAACTATACCGTTTTTTTTTGTTGTTTTTTAAACGCTTCTCTCGATTTTAAAAATAAAAAAAAAATAAATAAAAAAACAAACATGTGGCATGCGTGGGTTTTGTTTTATCTGGAGTGGAGAGGGCTCCAGAAAGCCATGGTGAAGGAAGCTTCTCTAGGAGAAGCAAATCTCTGATCTAAAAACAAAGCGGAAGACCAGTACCCGCATTAATCTGATCTGCGGTTTGATTTGTTGCTGGCTATCTTGCTCCTGCTTGTTGCTGGATATCAACATTTTGAACCGAGAGAGAGACTAGCTGTCGTACAAAGCTAAATCTCTGGAATAACATCTTTGTACAGATACTTCCTCAGACATTTGTCAAAAAAAAAGAAAAGAAAGAAAAATCCTATTGGCGATGGCTGTTCATATAAGCAGGAACAAAAGATATTATGCTAAACGACACCCACTCCAGCTCTGTTACTGGAATGTGAGAACACGTATTGACAATGGTAAAAGACTAGAACGGAAGACTGCAATTTTGACTAAGGAATTGCAAAGATACAATATAGACATTGCTGCACTCTCTGAGACACGTTTCGCAGGTGATGATCAACTGGTTGAGCGCGAGTCGGGCTACACGATCTTCTGGTCTGGTAGAGCTGAAAAGGAGAGGCGTGAGGCTGGTGTTGGTTTTGCAGTTAAGAACTCCTTAATTGACAAGATCGAACAGCCTGTAGCCATAAATGACCGTGCAATGACATTGAGAATGCCCCTTGCTGCTGGTTGTTATATGAATGTTCTTTCTGTCTATGCGCCGACTCTTACTTCGCCTGAAGACGATATTACGTCCTTTTATCATATGCTTAGATCTGTTATCACCGGTTTGCCAAGCGCTGAGAGTTTGGTGGTTCTTGGTGACTTCAATGCACGGGTTGGATCAGACAATGAGACTTGGTCTCCATTGGGTCCATATGGCATTGGTAGAGTCAAGTCAAATAGTATGCTGCTTCTCCATTTCTGCAGTGAACTAAATCTTGTTATCACCAACACTTTTTCCTACCAGAAACACAAGGAGATCTGGTTCCATCCCCAATCTAATCATGGCCATTTGCTTGATTACATACTGTGTAGACGTGGTGATTTTGGAAATTTTTGCAAAGTTAGAGTAATGCGTGGTGCTGCCTGTGGTACTGATCATTTAATGGTCAGAGATAAACTGAGAATTATAGTTCGCACAAAAGCCGTTTCAATGGTGTCAAAGTGCCTAAACGTATTGATGTTTCCAAATTGAAGGATCCAGTCGTACGAAGTTCCTTGAAATCTGCTTTCAACCAGGTGGATTTCTCAGATTGTGACTGGGAGATAGTAAGAGATACAATATACACAAAAGGTGTTGAAGTTCTTGGATTGAAGGTTCCCAGACATAGAGATTGGTTTGCTGATAATTTCGATCAAATTAAGCTTCAAATTGATAGAAAGCGGAAAGCTTATTTGAAACTTCTCAACTCTTCACCTCTGAACGAGCCAGCGCTCGCTGCCCACTTTTCTTCTGTTCGGAGTGAGGTTAAGTGTTGTGTGCGCCAAATAAAAAACAAATGGTGGTCTAACCTCTCCAGGGAGATACAGACTGCCTACGATCATAGAGATGTCAAGACATTCTACACTTTGCTTCATCAGGCTTATGGTCCGAAATCCTCTTCAACTACACCACTCCTGGCGAAGGACGAGAAAACCTTGCTGAAAACCTCAGATGAAATTAAGCATCGATGGCATGAACACTTTCATGATCTTTTTCATAACCCATCCAATGTTGATGTTGCTGCAATAGAAAGTATCCCTCACTGTTCCTTTTGTCCGGAACTTGATGTTGAACCGACTTTTGTGGAAACAGTTGACTGCATAAAACAGATAAACTCGAACAAAGCCCTATGGCTGGATGGCATCCCTGTTGAGCTGCTGATACATGGTGGTGTCAATGTACATTGTGTGGTCCACTCTTTGATACTGTCAGTATTGCAGGGTGACCCTGCCATACTGACCGTATTGACCAAGATTGGGTAGATGCCATCTTGGTTATGTTGTACAAAGGAAAGGGTACAAGATCTGATTGTGGAAATTATCGAGGTATCTCGCTGCTGAGTGCGGTTGGAAAGGTATTTGCACGACTCTTCCTAAACCGATTGGAAAAGTATGTATGTCCTAATATCCTTCCGGAATCCCAGTCTGGTTTTAGAGGTGGGCAAGGAACTGTGGATATGGTGTTTTCTGCTAGACAGCTCTTGGAAAAATGTATTGAACAGCGTATGCCTCTTTGCCAGGTGTTTGTGGAGTTAACAAAGGCGTTTGACACAGTCAACCGTGAGGCTCTCTGGAAAGTGCTGGAAAAATTTGGCTGTACACCTGCTTTTACAGACAAGTTCAAGCAACTTCATCATAGTATGAAAGGTCGCGTCAACTTCAATGGTCAGCTTTCGGAAGAATTCCCCATTGATAATGGTGTGAAGCAGGGTGATATAGCTGCACCAACATTGTTTTCGCTCTATTTGACTGCTGTGCTCTGGTATGGTTTCCACGATTGTGATATGGGTGTTTATATTAGATTCCGAAGGACTGGAAAGGTGTTCAACCTCAGAAGATTCCAAGCCAAAACACTTGTTAGTGATGGACTTGTTAGGGAACTGTTGTATGCTGATGATGCTGACCTGGTAACACACTCCCCAGTAGATATGCAACTAGTGATGGATCTCTTTATAAATGCTTGTACCTGCTTCGGACTGACAGTTAGCATTAAGAAAACTAAAGTCATGTACACTCCCGCTCCCAATGATCTGTATGTGGAACCTGATATCTTCGTCTGTGAAAAGCGCCTTGAAGTCGTAAAAACATTTGTCTACCTTGGGAGTGCCTTATCAAATGATGGCACTCTTAATGCGGAAATAAGACAGAGAATCAGCAAGGCATCTAATGCTTTTGGAAGGCTACAAGATAGAGTCTGGTCTGACGGTGATCTGACTCTGACAACTAAAATTTCAGTATATCAAGCATGTGTAGTACCATCCCTACTCTACGCATCTGAAACTTGGACCTTGTACCGGACACATATAGAATTGCTCGAGAGGTTCCATCAGCACTGCCTTAGACACGTTCTTGGTTTAAAGTTGTATAGTTTTGTCCCTGATACATATGTCTTAAAAAGGCCAAAACAACCAGTATTGCTACCATTGTTATTAAGAACCAGTTGCGTTGGGCGGGTCATCTCATCCGGTTTGAAGACTATCGACTCCCAAAACAATTGTTCTATGGTGAGCTCATTCTTGGAAAAAGACCCCAGCACAAGCCCAAAAAACGTTTTCGTGATAGCATCAAGGAGAGTCTGGTGAGCTTTTATATTCCTGTTGACAGTTGGGAGTCCCTAGCGTATGATCGCAAGCAGTGGAGGACACTGATATACAGGGGTGCAGAACACTATGAAGCAGCCAAAATAGACCAAGAGAAGCTTAAGAGAGCATGTAGGAAATGCTAAACCTTGCCGCCCAACCATGGAGATCTCTGGATCTGTAAGGTGTGTGATCGGGATCTGTTGTCGAAGGCAGGTTGTGTTAATCACATGAAAGCCCACGCTGCTGTCTCATGCAAATCAGTGAGCGTTTTCAGTGTCATGTCTGCTTGAGGGTGTGCAAGTCGCTGGCAGGGCTAAAAAGTCATATTCGGGCACATGGACTTTTAGTGACTGAGGGAGTGGCTCTCGTCTGACAAGACGTTGCAATCATCATGTATGTATGTATGTATGTATGTGATTTGTGAAAAAATGTATTAATTTGTTTATATCATCGTCATTTACTATTCCAAAAGTGTATGTCTCAACAAAACTTAAAAAAAAAGAAAAAAAAAGTAAGCGTCTTTAATATGTCGGTTGGACTGTGTTTATATTTTGACTATCCATCGCTGATTTTATTTGTGAAAAAATGTGTGAATTTGTTTATATCATCGTAATTTACTATTCCAAAAGTGTCTGTTGCAACAAAACTTTTTATTTAAAAAAAAAAAAAAGTAAGCGTCTTTAATATGTCGATTGGACTGTGTTTATATTTTGATTATTCGTCGCTGATTTTATTTGTGAAAAAATGTGTGAATTTGTTTATATTATCGTCATTTACTATTCCAAAAGTGTATGTCTCAACAAAACTTTTTATTTAAAAAAAAAAGTAAGCGTCTTTAATATGTCGGTTGGACTGTGTTTATATTTTGATTATTCGTCGCTGATTTTATTTGTGAAAAAATGTGTGAATTTGTTTATATCATCGTCATTTACTATTCCAAAAGTGTCTGTCTCAACAAAACTTTTCATTTAAAAAACAAAACAAAGCGGGAGACCAGTACCCGCATTAAGCTGGTCTGCGGTTTGACTTGTTGCTGGCTATCTTGCTCTTGCTTGTTGCTGGATGTCAACATTTTGAACCGAGAGAGAGATTTAGCTGTCGTACAAAGATAAAACTCTGTAACATCATCTTTGTATAGATACCCCCTCAGGCATTTGTCTATTATAATAAAAAAAAAGAAAAAAGTCCTATGGCGATAAAAAAAAAGCTGTGACGGGTGTACGCCTGTAATGCTGGATGCATGCAACAATTCATCTGCCATCATAATATGTATCTATGTATGTATATGTGTACGTATATTTATATATGTGCGTGTACATTAATATATGTACATGAGAGTTTATATGTATTTATATCTATGTGTATATGTATGTATATGTGCCTATGTGTATATATCTTTGTGTGTGTACATATGTACATTTATATATGTTTGTATACATGTATGTGTGTATATGCATGTATGTGTATGTATGCAGGTGTGTATGTATATGTATGTTGTTTGTGTGCTTGTATGTGTGTATGTGTATGAATGCATATATGTGGATGTGTATATATATGTAGGTAAGTGTATGTATTTGTATATGTGGATGTATATGTATGTATATGTGTATGTATGAATGTGGGTATGTATATGTATGTTTGTGTATTGGGTATATATGAGCGTATGCTTATAGACATGTATGTATGTATGCATGTATATATTTATATGTATGTATACCAATGACAGTCTTGTTTATGCTTGCATGTGTGTGTATGTATATGTAGGTGTGAGTATTGTGTATTGTGTATGTACGCATGTATATATGTGTGTGATATGTGTACATATGTATGTGTGCGTGCGTGTATATATATGTATGTATTTAGTGTCATTTCTGCTTGAGCATGTGAATTCGCTGGCAGGACTATATGTCATTTTCGCGCTCATGAACTTTCAGTGACTGAGGGAGTGGCACTCGTCTGACAAGACGTTGCAATCATCATGTATGTATGTGGTGGTCAAGGCCTGGTGTGGACGTGTGTTAAAAGCACACAGATGTCTTAGCGTAATACTGTGCCTCTCCCAGATCAATCAACTCCACGTGAACGTCGTGACCACTGCCACGCAGACGGGGCTCTGATGAACGGCGAGTGTCCTGCGCCGTATAACTGGCCCTCCACTGCCTTGTGTGTAAAGGTGCTTTTAACCAAAGGCTAAGGGTGAGGTCACCCTGGCAGAAACCTCCAGTGGGGGAAGATGTGGCTGGTTACTTTTAATGCTCCCAAAACAAATTCCTATCCTTACATCATCAACGCTCTGATCCACAGCTGGCATCAATTGTGATGGATGGCTCTCGTCTGGGTGAGGCCCCGTGTTTTGACAAACTTCTGGATTTGACCTTTACTCCTGATCTGAAATGGAACACGTACATCAAGTCTGTTGCCAACGTCGCTGGAAAGATGGTGGGATCCTTCTACCGCTCCAGAAGATATCTCACTACTGATGCAATTCTCTATCTATATAAAAGCCAAGTACGTCCAAGGATGGAATACTGCTGCCATATCTGGGCATGAGCTGCTAAAAACAGCATATCCTGCCTTGACAGAGTACAAAATAGACTTCGTGGCTTAATGAGGGATGCCCTTTTCTCTACGCTGCAACCTCTCTCCCACAGAAGAGACGTTGCGAGCCTATCCTTGTTTTATCGTTATTTCCATGACAGGCAGGTGCTCGTCTGAACTCCAATCTCTGGTCCTCCCTCGCCAATCTTTCACGAAAAACACCCGTCTAGCTGAATCCACTGTGAAAAATTCCCCCCACTCTATATCTGTGCCTAAGTCAAAACGAGGATTCTATGAACAAAGCTTCTTTCTTAGAACTGCACGCCTGTGGAACTCTGTTCCGTCTGCCTGCTTCCCTCCGGACTACAACTTGGAATTCTTCAAGCCCAATGTTAACAAATTCCTAATGTACCGCCACATTAATTAAACACTTCATCAAATCTCCACACTAACGTAATGTACTTGCAATAACCCTTATCCCTGAGTGGCTTCCGGGCCTTGATAAGTGGTGATCACTGTGTAAAAAAAAACAAAGGTCCCTCAACTGCCGCATACATTGCCCACCGGCATGTGGAGTATGCGCAGCAACCTAAGTCCCAGTCATGGATCAAATGGCATGGTGAGTGGAGAGGGCTCCCGTAAGCCGTGGTTAAGGTGATCTCTCTAGGAGAAGGAGAACCCTGATATAAAACCTACAGCGACTGCTGCTTCCAATGATGTTGACTTGCTCTTTTTTTTGCTTCAATGTTGCAATTGTTTAGAGAGTGGGGTTGTCTCAGTGCAAAGTCTTTCCTCACTATAAAAAGCTTCAAGCACAGACATTACTTGATATGCAATGGAATACACATTTTGCAATTAGTGTGTATCTCGATAACAAAAAGGCTGGTTCTAGCCTGAAACAGCAAATGGACATTCAATGAGTACTAGTGCAGTTATGGGCGTGAATAGCAATAAAGGCTCTGGAATTTCCAGGGTCTGGTCTGGTAGATGTTCAGGGCACCACAGCTTGGATCCGGTCATCAGTGGATGTGCTGGACTATAGAAGGTTCATAGAGGTGACCGTCTGCCACGTGCTGCTAGTTGCGTTCATGTTTGCATCGTTTGAGCCAGAGATATATTAAGTAATGGCAATACTTGAGAACGAGTTGCTGCCATCGTGTATGTATGTCTGTATATATATGTGTCGAAGGCGATATACATTACCATTGTAAGAAATACTACTACTACTAAAAATCCATAGCACGGAATACACTTAGATGAAGTCAAACTAACAAACTTATTAATCTAATGCCAGAAGTAATTGAATATTGCAGTTCAAAAGAAACTCCATTCTCATTCTAATTAGATACATGAAAAAAAAAAAAACACAGACTTATATGCGATCGATGAAACTGTTTAATTTTTCAAGTACTGTGTACGCTCACGCGTAGACCTTAATTTAGTTATGCGTGCTTGCAAAATAGTCAATCATGAAAGCCACATATTCTCGCATGAAAGTTTGAATAAGACATGCCCTCCCATCAAATACATGGCGGGTTTCTATTTATTCTGACTGGAATATGAATTATTTGATTGTCGTGGAGTTCCATATCGGTGATTTTGAAATTCATGGCTCAATAAATATTTACTGGACAATATCTAAATATTGTCAGACGCTTGATATCCTATGTTATAATCGAGTGCACATTTAACACCATTTTAATGCTAATTAAAGCAACGCAATTACTTGGTATTATTTTGTAACGTTATACACATTTACACACGTAGATCCAACACGTTGTAGCAGAGTACGTCGCAAATGAAGATAAGACAATTGATAACTCTACTCTTCTTTTCTGTAACAACGAAATTTAGTTTCAAAGGCTCTCCTAGATAAAACGTGATTCGAAACGTGATCTCGTGCGTGCTCCGTTATGTGCAGAGCGTATATGCCGGTCTTTGCATACGTTGTCTTTTTTCGTACCACGCGGCAGGGCATTTCAATACGCTCGTGCGAGTTTTGTTATAATATCATCTACACTTTGTCCGAAAAAAATAATGCAGAACATTGATTACAGTTTCAAAAATATCTGTGAATAAAATACATTAAAGATTTACAAGTTTGTCGTCTGGGGAAATAATATCAGAAGATTATGTTGATAATATAAAAAAGTGAAACTAAAAAAATCTGCTTAATAATGCAATTTCGAATATTATGAGTTAAATCGCAGTGACAATACGTACGGCTCAGCTCTCTCTCTCTCTCTCTCTCTCTCTCTCTCTCTCTCTCTCTCTGTATATATATATATATATATAAAAATCTAACTTTTTCCATTTTTGAACCAGATGCCTTCGATTGCAAATAAACGTTTTTACGTCACCTGACAAGTGACTTTTGGATTCTTGCACACAAATTTATCTTAATTAAAATGCTCAGTGTAGCAACTATGTAATATTTGTCTATATAAATAAAAATATTACACACGCACCCATACACATACACACACACACACACACACATATATATATATATATATAGTGAAGGAATGATATTGCTCTGTAGTTACATTGAGCTTCTTAAATAAGGATTGATATATATTTGTAAATATTGCTATATATCATAAGGAAATTATGTAGATTTCCATACACACGCACACACACACACACACACACACACACACACACACATATATATATATATATATATATATATATATATAATTTGAGGTTGCTACATTTGAAAGGTCGGGTAACCAATGAATTTTTACGAGGTTAATACAAGAGTGCTTAATATGAAGCAAAACAAGTTACATTTTCAATTTATCTTTACATAATCATGAGCATGTGCAAGTCTTCTAGAATTTAGTAACTAGATAACTCTTCAGGCAATAACACTTATATTCAAAAGCGGAATTCTTAATCTCATAAATATGTTTCGGTCATGTAGTATTTGGTACCTATATATTAAGAATTCCGCCTTTGAATATAAGCGTTATTGCCTGAAGAGTTATCTAGTTACTAAATACTAGAAGACGGAGACATGCTCATGACTGTGTAGCAAGAACTTACTGGTTATTTAAAGACGAATTGAAAATATATATATATATATTCATATATATATATATATATATATATATAGTCATCCACATACAGTACTATTTCGTTTGATCATAACTCATCAGTGAGGTTTGACTAGTACATTTCCCTAAGCAGGGATAGATTGGAACGCTTGAAAGGCTTCGGAATATGGAACCATGCAAAACCTATTATTTATCGATTAATTTATGTGAAAATAAAGTTATAATATTTTAAATTGGACACCTGTGAACCGTTCAAGAACAACATTCGATTCAGAAAATCAAGTTTGCCATCCATGTTAGCGGAGCAAAATAATGTCGGAATCTAGTGTAGTGTGAAGTCAAGTATGTAAAAAATATCTGAGATGTGAGGGAAAGCAAGTCGAGCAAAACCTATGAAACGAGTTTTAAAGAGGAGTAGTGAAAGCAAACTGAGACTGGATTTCTTTAAACACACTGTGTCATAATGACGAAAAAAAAAATGAAACATATTTCGTTGTTATACTGATGAGTCCAACGTACAACTACAACAGGATCATAAAGGCTAATGAGATTGTCAGCTCGATGACACAGCAGTACTATATGTGTGTTGGAATTAGTAGTTGAACGGGCAGAATTATTTCAACTCAAAGAATAGATTTTGTAAGAATTCCTTAATATTAAAATGTATTAAAATCATGGAATGAGTTATGTAGTATTGTGTCCTATTTATGTCTAATGTAATTCTAGAGATATCTTGTGCGCCGCTATCGTTTTTCAAAGGAAAACCACAGCTACAGAAGAAAATACTTCAACATTGCTTCAAATCGGATACATTTGTGGGACGAGGACATACATTAGTTTTTCATTCATAGATGAAAAACGCCATATGCACAATAATAAACAAAAACACATAGAAATTAGTATATACGCGATTACTATGTGTACTTTTTTTACATGGGGTTCACCACTTATCAATGCCAGGAGGTCACTCAAGGATAAGGGTTATTGCGTGCACAGTAATCAATGAGATAGTATTGTAGTAATCATTAGTATTGGAGATTTGATAGAGTGTCTTACTTAAGGTGGCGGTTTGTCAGGAATTTGTTAATGTTGGATTTGTAGACATCCAAGTTGTAGTCAGGTCGGAAATAGTCGAACGGAAGAGAGTTCCACAGTCGTGCACTTCTGAGAAAGAAGCTCTGCTCATGTAATCTACGTTTGGATCCAGGCACAGAAAAAGAGTGGGGAAAATTATTGAAAGTAGTTTCAGGCAGACGGGTGTTTCTCGTGAAAGATCGCGAGGGGGGACCAGAGATTGGAGCTCAGACGAGAAATTGCCATGGAAATAACGATAAAACAAAGACAGGCTCGCAACGTTTCTTCTGCGGGAGAGAGGCAGCAGGAAAGAGAAAGGGCATCCACCACTAAACAACGAAGTCTATTTTGTACTCTGTCAAGGCAGGATAGGCTGTTTCTATCAGCTCCTGTCCAGATGTGGCAGTAGCACTCCTTCCTTGGACGTACTTGGCTTTTATAAAGATAGAGAATTGCATCCGTAGTGAGATATCTTCTAGAGCGGTAGAATGATCCCACCATTTTCCCAGCGTCCCTGGCAACAGATTTGATGTACGTGTTCCATTTCAGATCAGGAGTAAAGGACCAACCCAGAAACTTGTCAAAACACGGGGCCTCCCCAAGACGAGAGCTATCCATTTCAATTGATGCCAGATGGGGATCAGAGCGTTGATGATGTAAAGAGAGAAGCTTGGATTTGGATGCATTAAAAGTGACAAGCCATCTCTTCCCCCATTGTACCACGTGCTCAAGATCAGGAGAGAGAAAGAATTAGAGAGAACTTTGCCTTTGATGTGTTGCACTAGATGGTCGTGTCATCAGCATAGATGTCAACGAATGATTTAAGTATGTGTTTTGGGAGATCATTGATGTAGATCAGGAAGAGAGGGACTCCAGCATTAATACTGTGGGCCTCTGATTTCTACCCATCAACCACTACACTTATGGACCCATCTGAGAGAAATGATTTAATGATTGAGAAAACATTTCCAGTAATACCATAGCTGGAAATCTTGTGAAGTAGGTCCTTATGCCATACCTTATCGAAGACCTTCGATATGTCAAGAGCAATTTACCTGGAAAGGACATCTTTGTCAAGAGATTAAGTAATCCTATGTGATATAACCTTTAGCGCATCTGCTGTAGATCCTGCAGAGCGGAAACCATATTGCATGTCACTAAGAAGGTTGTTTCAGTTTATGTGGTTGACTACTTCTTTATTTAATATGGATTCGAACAACTTACTCATGACACACAGGAGACTTATTGGTTTGTACTGAAAGGGAGATGACTTTTCACCTGAATTCTTAAATACAAGGGATACTGATGAGGTTTTCCAGGGTGTTAGAAAGCAGTGCTCCTTAAGGCAACGCTTAAAGAGTTTTGTAAATATGGGGGCAAGTTCTGGTTGGAGCTTTTTCAGCATTATAACTGGAATGCCGTCAGGGCCAGTTGCTTTACTGGAATCAAGGTTCTTGATTAGCTTGGCAACCTCACGCACAGATATATGTATATTGCATAGCGTGTTGTATGTTATAGGAGGAAATATAGGGAGTTGATGTCCATTGTCGCCTAGGGGAGAATTAGCTGCAAAGTCCTATGCAAATAGTCTGGCCTTGTTTGATGCTGACGAGATGACCTCAGGTCCATTGATGATAGTTGGGATAGAACGCACACTTCTGTTCAAGATCCTGTTTGCTATTTACCAGAACTGGTGGGAACCAAGCCGCTGTTCAGCTACTTTGGATTTAACATGTTTTATTACTCTTTTAGAGTGGTTGCTGGCAGTCCTGAAAGCAGCTTTAGTCTCAGTACATCTATTACGTTGGTAGCATTGGAAAAAGTGATTTCTGTGTGCGATGACAGCAGCACTTTCAGGGGAGAACCATGGCTGGCTGTTAGGTTTTTGTTGGAATTTTTGGGATGGTATGAATCGGTCTATGCCTACAATTAACCATTCAGTCAGGTCTGATACTATAGAGGACGCATCCTTTTTAAATATGGAATGCATAGGCAGATCACATATGGATATACAGAAGCTATCCCAGTTAGCCATAGAGTATTGATATACAGTTCGGCGGAGAGGTACGTCTGAAGACTTATTACATTTCATTTTTATCTTAACTGCTACAACAGAGTGGTCAGAGGATCCCAGAGAAGATGGAAGGAACATGAACACAGCTCAGGGGAATTTGTGATGAAAAGCTCTAGAAGGCTTGCATATTGACCGGGTGTATCGGGCACACGGGTGGGTTTGTGAACAATATGAGGTCATAGGCAATGGCAAAATGATTAGATAGAGATTGTATACTGTCAAATCTGTGGCAACCAAAGTGGACCTTATTGTACTGGACTTAAAGCATTTTCTCACACTTGTAATCTACAAAGTTTCGAGTATCCAATACCTGGAGTATTTTTGCCACATTATGTACGGTGTATAAGCAACTAATATCTCCATTTAAGCACGCTACTTCAAGACGACCTTTAACTTAATAAGTCAAATATTGTCTATCGATCGCATAACAGCTATGTTGTATTCACATTTGCGTTTTACAGTTACAAGGGAATGTGCTCCGGCAAACTTTCTGCACTTGTGCCACATTAACGCAAATACTACCAACTAATCAGACGAAGAGCACAAACTCTGTCATTTTTGTAGGACCACAAATTCCGTAAAGCTTTATTTTCTATATATTCTTTCCTCGGATAACTTTATTGGAATCCGCTTCTATTTAACACAACGTGCAAACATTTAAATGTAATGTGCACAAGTATCTTGTTGCATATTTTCCCAGTAAGAATGCTCATATAAATAGGACCTTGTTTCGTACAAGTTCCCTTACGTCTACGTAGTAATCCGCCTTTTGTGAACAAAGTAAAAAACAACAACAACAAAGAACTAGACAGATAAGATAGCCAACAAATTCCATGCACACACACACACACACACATATATATATATATATATATATATATATATATATATATATATGTGTGTGTGTGTGTGTGTGGAAGATTTCCAAGAGTAATCACCTTATGCGACATGCAACCTTTTAAGTCACAATTCAAAGCATAAAAGTTTCTTAATCCTATTATATTGCTAAGACGGAAAAACAAGATCTTCTATCTTTTGAATCGTTTCATTATTTCTCACATACCATAATGTTGCTGATCACGAGAGAAGAATTACATATTTCTGGAATGAAATCTGTCGGTATAAAATTTATCGTTACCTAGTTTTACATTAAGTAGCTTATCGCGTGTTCTGGATCAATTATTCCAGAAAAGATATAAGGATTTTCTTGTGTTGGTTACGTACGAAACATATCATGATGTTTGTGTTGTAATGCCTTTATCCATCCACACGGGGAAAAAGCAAGAAAAATCCATACAAACTAAATTACGTATATATAACACTACTGAATTACTAATAAGACAAAACTTTTAGTCAATATTCGACGTAATTCGTACACATAGTTTCATTTGCAGTTGATACACGGTCTCCATTTCTGACTGGAGAAGGTGCAGATATTTAAATGTACTGCGATCAGAAATCTCGCTGCATAACCCCACTACATATGGTTTGTTCGCGATAAATGGCAGTTATCAAGAGGCGCCCGTAACAATTCTGTGCATTTTTGTTAGATATTTTTCAATGGTCTCAAAATAATTTGCGATTTCTTATAGTATGGCATTTGATTCATAAAGTTAAATATATTCCTCTAGAGCATTTTTTAAAATCAGTTTTCATTATTAGTGAATATAGTTTGTACGAATAGATTTTAAAATTATACCTATGCAGATATGTCATCGTTGATACTTACTGGATACACATTTTCATATCTATTTCTAGTTGTAATTGGAGATTTCTTCAATTCTACTATAAAATTCCTGTTATTAACGGTTAATCTCTTCCTAAATATAAGTGTTTAATAGAATATATTGCACAGACTACTGTACGGCGGCCTTGCCCAAGGATGCTAACATTTTATTGCTTTGACCGGCTTTCATCTGCTGCTGATTATTAAGCTGACTGCAGTCTTGTTGCGTTGAGAATCTGTTGCAAACAACGCAGTAAATCGTCAATTCGTTAATTTATACCAAGTCTGAACATACAATACACCTTTCTATTTGAGAAATGTTCATGCAGAACTGTGAAATACAATGGTTTTCTGATATGTTCAAAGCATTTGCTATCTCACACTATTTTAATTAAAATGGGTGAAAACAATTTTGTGAATTTTATTTTTTTCCGAGATATCTACTGAATTTGAACGACCTGAGGTTCAGCATCATTTTTGTCTATACGACCGCATTTAAAGTAAGCACATCAGACCTTTACTATTAATTACAACAGATTAAACCACAAATAAAACGTATCAATAAATTTACTTGCCTTACAAGCATTTTCGGGAATAATTTCATTGTCTTCACCATAATAGTTTAAGCATGATGTGAGGATAATGTTATGTTTAAATAGACATGAGGATCTTATAGATCAATTTTAATGCCACTTTAAATTCATTGTACTTTCATTGTCTCCTTTGGTAAATTTCACATGCTTATGCATTTGTGTATTTCATCTAGAATCTCTAACCTTACTTTCTATAAGGAGCACATAAACATCATAAATACATACAGAAATACATTAAGTTTTATATATGTATAAAGTATATTTTAAATTAACTAGATTACTTTTTAATCGTTTATTGAATAAATTATATATATATAGACTTTATATATGATATATATAGATACAAATATATATATATATATATATGTATATATATATATATATATATATATATATATATATATATATATATATATACTTATCGAGATAATATAAAGCTCCGCTCTTATTGTTTTCTATATATTTGGATGACCTTAGGTTCAGCATCACTTTTGTCTATTCGGCCGCATTTAAAGTAAGCATATCATTTCTTAACTATTAACTAAACTAAACTTAACTAAAGCTCCACTATATTGAGGTAAAAAAATCTTTGGACAAAACAAACATATTTATTTGCTCAGCAATATAGTACAAATGATATAAAAAATAATGAAATATAACGTTCACATTACTTAAATACATAGAAATGAGAGAAACTATTTTTTACAGAAAATAAACAGTTATTAAACGATTCCTAAAATATATAATTAAACAAATATTTGGACAGCCTTCTTTTTCGTTATTAAACATTAAGTTTTTACTTTTGTACATTCCAGATCATTCTAGAAGGCACGTGTTCGATATTCAGTGAACTTGTAGTCATCCTCTGGCCAGATCACTCTCAGAAACATTGCAACATGACTAAGCGAAAGTAACTCCAACAGACCATAAAGGATCGTATTATTTCAGCACATAAATATAATAAACGCTTCCGATGCATATCACAGACTTTGGATATCCCCCTTAGTAGTGTAGCGTACAATGTAAAGAAGTGAAAAAACATGTTCTACAAAAAACAACTTCTACAAAAAACATGCCAAGGTCTGGAGCTCCTCGAAAACTGCCCGGAATGATTATTTTTGTGAAAACAAAATATTTACTCGTGGAATTTATAGTATATTGTTATTAGATTTTATTTTTTCTTTTCTAGCGTTTTTTTGGGGGGGTATTTTTTTTCTTCGCTAGGCACATTCTGGCTGTTTATTGTAGTTTCCGGTCCAGTCTAAACAGACATTGACACGAATCCGTTTCTTCAAATGCAACAGTCCCATACACGCAGATACGCACACGCGCGCGCACACACATATAGCTAGCAATAAATGGTAATGAGAAAAATCCTTAAAAGACTGCTCAATTCTATTGTAGAGCAAATATATATGTAAACTTATGACCGTTTTATCTGCTTAGTTTCACATGTTTTGATTACCAAATCGTGTTAACGATCCGAGAATTTTATCAGACGTCGTAAGCATGATCAAATTGTCGGATCATTAACACGATTTGGTTATCAAAACATGTGTAAATAAGCAGATAAAACGACAATATATATATATATATATATATATATATATATATATTAGTAATGATTTGATATTTAATACATAAACCCCATGAATATAAAGGTTAATGATTATAGATTTACGATAAAAAGTGATTAATATTATGAGATGAGTGAATATTAAACTACACAGCCAACTGAACGTGGAAAATTTTACTTATTTTTTTTTGCAACTATCTCATTGAATTTAAGACTGAAGAATAAAACCGAACGTAAGCAACAGTTACACGTATGCAAAGATAAAACCATGGTTCACCTTCTGCTGTGTACTAATTTCGATATGGTTTAACTCCCCTGAAGTGCATACATCTTCGACTGGGTTCTGTACATATCGGACAAGCCAATAATAGCTTGGTATCAATGCAAGTTTACTTGCTTAGAGACTGACGACGGAAATGATTGTTTTGCATATACAAAACAAATAAGTCTTCTTACATGTGTTATACACATTTTAACAGATTATGACCGAACGTGGGTCGATATACCGTCAAAACTTACGTCAACGTGAAGTTATATTTACGAAGAGAAATCAATCCAGTCATCCTTAATTTGTTGTTGATTAGTTAAATATTTTATTATTTAAACATATATAAATCTGTGGCAGTAGGACATATTTCTCTTTCTAGAAAAAAGAACAAAACAAATTAAGTAAACACAGGAATTTTGGTGACACATTTATCCAATGAGAAAAGTCCTACATAATTAAGTAATAGAAATCTGGTCTTTCTTTTGGCTTTCATTTCGCGCGCATTCCATTAACATCCTATTCATGTTGCATGTGCCCCTGGACCATTCATTTTTCCCATCATCTCCCCATCATTTATCTCTTCGTGAAATACCTTGAACTTGTTTTATATTATCTTCTTTTTTCATAAAGTTTACAAAAAGTCCATGTAAGCAGGTCTTCTATTTTCTTCCACTTATCTTTTTTATACAGAGAATTTTGAATATTACGTTACACCCGAAAGTATAGAAAAAAGATGAAATGAAAATTATAATGTAGCTAAATTAGTTAACAGTATGTAAAACATTGTTTATTATGGAGTTAGAAATTATTAAGTCTTATAGTTCATGATCCGGTTTAATAATTGTCAGATTGCAGGTGATACAACTCTGATAATTTTGCAAATTAGGCAGAGTTTTATTAGAAATTTTAAATTTAGAAAGTGACTCAACGGGAACTTATTACATTGAATTTTAAAACTACCATGTTATTGTAGGCCGTGGCGCAGGACTGGAGTATTGTGTTCCTAAATGGGCTTTTATAGGAAATAAACTTTGCTCATGCAAGTTTCGCTTAGTTGTGGATACAGGTGGGTACAGAGAGAGAGAGAGAGAGAGAGAGAGAGAGAGAGAGAGAGAGAGAGAGAGAAAGTAAGAAAGAGAAATAGACGAGAGAGGGCTAATTATTCAAGGTGCTTGTTGTTAGACGATTTTTTATTGTGAATGTCTTACAAGGTGGACCAGAGATTTAAGATGAGTCGAGCATCGGTCAGGAACATAATACTAGAGTAATAAAAGATTACCAATATATTTTTCGTGACAAATACGTAGTGAGAGGGAAAGAAGCCATTACTGACAATATTATGAAATCAGCTTTGTACTTGTTCAAGGCAGAGACGTGACATCAGTATAGAGTAAATATAGAATTCAAGTAGTCGAAGATTTTAAAAGCATATTTATAACAGCTTTATTGCCTGAGCGTAGTATTGAACGTTTATCCGTACGTTTATCCGACCGATATTACCCGGGATAATTTTAATCAAACTTAATAGATAGTTGAGCGTTTCCTTATCCTTTGTTAGATAATCTCTGTAGCACAATGCTTTTTTTCTGATAGAGCACCGTTTATCAATTCCCCGAAACCACTCGATTATATGTTTTAAAAACGTTGATGATTAGACTAGTTATAAGATTATTTAAGAAGATTTTATTTTACAAGTGGACACGTTGATTAGTATTGAATTTTATTAGATACGAAGGCGGGCATGTTGTAGTCGATGTGGACGCAACTTCGGTTTATCTTGTTGAAAAGATTAGATATTCTTAAAATATTTTGGTGAAGCTCCGATTGAATATAATACAAAAAGAACGGAAATTAAAATATACTTTTGATTGTAACCAGGCTAGTTCGTTTACAGAATAGAAAATTATTGAAGAAGTATCGCGCATCCATCCTGAATATAAAGATGAGATTAAGAAGTTGCAAGAAATGAGGTAGTAATTCTTACTAGATTGCGAAGTTGATTCTTTTTCCATAAAAAACGCATGCTACAAGGTGCACTTTCCCAGATATTATAGCATTACTCCATACGAGGACAAAGCTGTTATTTTATAAACTAAACTGGATCAAGGACAAGTACTTTATGGGGGCGGGTGAATAATTGAACGATTTTTTTTCAGTAGCCGTAGCAGAGATTTGATGTAGGCCTTACATAACATGTATGGGATAAAAGTCAATCTGAGAAGCCTATCAACTGAGAAACCTTCTCAAAAAGGGATAAATTCATTTCAACAATTGAAAACCTTAATTTTTAGTAGGCAAAACTGAGAAATCACTTCGCCGAATAGAGCACATGTTTCAAAGAAAGTCATAAATATCTTGATCAAACGTGTTCTTCCCATATGAAATCAGGACAGTGTTCTGGAGTGATTCAACTCTCCAGAAACAGCTTGTGATAGTCAAGCTTCCTACAAAAAAATCATGACTTAGAACTGTGCATATAAGATTTTATGTAAATGAAGAAAACTGTACAAAGCTGACACATGTTGTCAACTAAAATTACGGTTAAAAGAACACTGAAGGCCGTAACCAGTAGAAATATTGAAATATCGGATATAGCTGACCATATCTGGTAGGAAAAGGGAACCAATAGACATTATGGGACGAAGTAAAAAATTATAGACAGAATAGAACGGCGAAAAGTAAGACGGATCAAATAAGCAGCACATATGCTGGGAGTAAATAAACCCAAGGACATAAAGGGTTCCGTTCGAAATTAAGACCAAATTCCTGAATTCGACAAAAAACATTTCCGAGTTCGACAAGATACACCTAACGAAAGTCGGTGGTTACATCCACCGAAACATTGTGAAAATCACACTCAATATGAAAACAATAGTCAGATGAATCGAAATAATGTTAATTAGAAGTGTTTAGTTTTATGTTTATGCTAGAGTGAAGTAGCCCACAGATTTGCAAGGGATATAGATAGATATTTTTCTTGAATATTTAGTTAGTTATTATATTAAAGAAATATCGCAGGGATCGTAGGGTGGAATCTCACTCTTAGTTACTATGAAAGTTTTACTAAAATTTATTACAGCATTATTGACGATCTGTCCCATATACCTTCCATAACGAGATGAACCGATGCTTTCAATTGTCTGTTCCTTTAATATTTCCCCAAATTAGTTTAACTTTGACTAGTAGTTAGTTCAATGCTTGCTCAAATTAACACTAGTGAATATAATCAGCATCTCAGAAATATCAATCCATTAAGTCTCAATGATATAATTAATTATAAAAAGCATATGCATTTTTACACGTATTTTACAATTATTTGGAAGAAATCAAGAAATCACAGTCATTTGAAAGAAATGAATGAATTTAACAGTCATTTGAAAATAAATGAATTAATTTAACAATCATTTGAAAGTAATAAATGAATTTAACAATCATTTGAAAGAAATGAATGAATAATAGTCATTTGAAAGAAATTAATGAATTAAGCAGTCATTTAGAAGAAATGAATGACAGAAAACAATTTATCATGATCGATGATCCAAAAATATATATTAGAATAATCTGGAAAAAAAACTCTAAAGCTAAAAAAAACACTTCTAACGAATAAAATACCTCCTGATGTGATAACAACTTCCTCCAATATAATGACCCGAAAATGATATTTGGCGAGTTGGCACGGGGAAGGTTAAACCGTTACCTTTCTCTCTGTATATCTCCCGCCTATTCTAGCCCATGATACTTGATGTCCATAAAATAAATATATATCATTATGCTTAAGATATTAATGCGTCTTCTATTTTTAGGCACATCAGTATTTCAACCAATGCAGAAAAGCGGCGTCGACGGTGACAAAGTTGTTAATGATACAAACGTACAACCGAAGAGCGCAAAGTTTGAATAAAGTTCTTTCCATAGAACAATTCAACTTAGGAATATTGGCAACATTCACATGGTATCTTCCATCTGTACTGCTAACTAGAAATAAATTGAGGAAACGGGTACCAACAACAATCTGATTAATGCTGCTAAATGCGTGGGAAGTTTGTTGTGTAGATGAACCGTAGTAGTAATTTATAATCTCCGATATTTTCTCAATTATTTTAAACAACAATTGCATCTACTATTATGATAAAAAAATAAAACCTTAATACAGGCTTTATTTTTCTTCTCAAATATTCAGTTTATAAAGAAAAATGAATATATGTCTCCCGTAGACGAATAAGAACAATGTCAGTAAAGCTACCGTTCTTACTCGCCGCCCAGAACATGATTTTCTCCGATATCCCGTTGTCATTGGGAAATTTTTGCCTAATTATAGTAGTATTACATACTTAATAACATTAAATAGGCAGTGAATCTATATAGCACTAATTAATGTGGTGACATATTAGAGAGCAAACCAGAATTTGTCGGAAAATCGATCTACTAGGCTAGAAATTTAACTAAGCGTAGATAATCTAGCATAAGCCTTTCTTAGGAAGAAGGGGAAAGCATGACCAGCTTTACGCTTAGGTACAATCTGCTTGATCAATTTAAATTATGAGTTATTAACGATGGCCTTGTGTTTATATAGATGCTAGTCAAGTGTTCAAGATTAATATCTAGCACATAGAACACTACGCCTGGTTAAATCTATATATCTATAAAAGTGAAATTGTGTGTGCGTACATTTCCTTACCAAATTACTCTGTAAATTTGAAGTCTACACACTCAAAATTTGACACAAGGAGTATTGAGATTCGGTGAAATCTTTATAATCGGTTTTCGGCAAGAAATTTAGCTGTCAATGGATCAAAGTTCAATTCTACCAAACCTCTCCACCGATTTGGGGTTTAAACACTTGAAATTTAAGATTTATATCATTTGGACATAGCTCAAACTTTTTAATGTAATTTGACCTCAAAACAATAAATGTTACCTTGTCAAAACAAGGGTCAAAGTAAAAAAAAAATGACCTCTGTGATCTCTACCTAATTAATCTGTCAACTTTGGGTTTAAACAGTAGAAAATATACATGAAGTATATTCAGATATAGGACAAGATTTTAATCGTTTTTAATCTAAAATTTGGTAGGAAAGAGGTTAAAGTTCAAAAGATTTTACCTTTGGGGTCTCTAGCATACCATTCTGCCAATTCTGCTTCTAAACATTGAAAATTTACATAAAGGGTATTCAGACATGTGGCAAGCTTTTAAATGAGATTTTGGGCAAAGATTTTGCTACCAACAGGTTTAAGATGAAAGTGTTGACATTTGCAGACTCTACCAAATTCCTCCGCCAATTTTAGGTCTAATCACATGGAATTTTAGATGTAGGTTATCTGTACATAACTCAAAATTTTAATGCATATATACATATGCATTTAAAGTGATAAACACTACATAGGGCTCGAGCAAAGTGGAGCTGAACTGCTACTGCAGCTATAATATAAAAAGATGATATTACAACGGTATTTTTACAAATACAGAAAAAGTAAGGCCTACTCAGAGAAAGACTCGTTACAATCGCACTATCTGCCGAAATAATGCGTTACAAAAAAGGTCGTAATAAGTCAATAAGCTGATCTAATCTTCCCCCTTTTCTGAGCTGCTAGTGAGAGAGTTTTGTGATATTTATCGAGTTTTATTCCTTTCCTTATGTACGATGGCTGAAAGGCATAATGTATGTATGCATCTATAATGAAAATTAAAAAAGAAAACATTGTGAAATGCACACAAGTGTGATGCGTTACTATTTATCAACACACGTTACGATAAAGCCATTAGAAAAAAGAAAGAGAAGATAAAAAGAACAACAACTGTGTAATTTGCTGAGATCAACGTTTTTGTCTAGTATAGTCTTTCAGAATGAACATGTGCCAGACAAAGTAGGGCTAAACATTTGATGTTGTAGAGATAATGAATAGACTTAAGGAAAGAAAACTACTGGTTGAAATGGAAGTACAGCGTGACTATTCTGATCACGGTAGATAGAACACTGCGCTAAACTAAGTTTTCTATGCATTATGTACTGCCACACAATGAAATAAGAACACCTATTTACATCGAGGAAAACGTACAAGTTATTCACGTGATGTTCAATTGGATTTACACTACAAGACTTAAACATCCCATACTGTTATCTTAGTGGTTATCTTAAATATAATGTTCCTATTCATTTTCACCCCACGAGGGCAGACTTAGGCACAAGGACAGTTTTTAATGCGGGGGAAACCAACTCCTCCCCCAAAAGGGCACTCTGGATAACAATAAAAATGAAAATTCTAAAATTCTCAGTAGGAGAAGAGGAATTGTAGCATCATTACAGATACTACACTGTGATCATATCCCGAACACATAATTTTGGAAACGGGGATGGCCATCACTAGAAAAATACAGACGATCTCAAGTGATAGTACCTCCACCGATGGGGCGACCTAAATGGAAACGTATGAGATCGCAGTTTCTAAAATGATGTAAAATAACGAATATTTTAAACATTTCGGATAAAGTTCATTTAATTTTGTATCCAATGAGGTATATATATATATATATATATATATATATATATATATATATATATATATATATATATATATATATATATATATATAGTAGAAATGGTAATTAATAAAAACCTGAAGAAAGTACTCAATACTGTTGTAGAGCAAATATGCGTTTTATTTTTTATTACCGTTTTTTTCCTGTTCAGTTACAGAAAAAAACGGTAATAAAAAATAAAACGTATATATATATATATATATGCATATATACATATATATATATATATATATATATATATATATATATATATATATATATAGGGTGTCCACAAAGTCTGGCTACATTATGTAGCCAGACTTTGTGGAAGCATCCTGTAGATTATATAGCCAGACTTTGTTGGCACCCTAAATATATATATATATATATATATATATATATATGTGTGTGTGTGTGTGTGTATATATGTATATATATATGTATATATATATGTATATATATATATATATATATATATATATATATATATATATATACAGGGTGCCCACAGATCTGGCTACATTATGTAGCCAGACTTTGTGGACACCCTGTATATATTCAGGAATCAATCTTGCACTAACTGATTGACGGTTTATGGATGTTGAAAACAGCTACAAGGCGGAAATATCGGTAAAATATGTTATATTTACTTAAATGACGATTATGCACAAATTTAAATGGTATAAATCCCTTTATTCAAATACAGTTTTTGAAGTTTTATAAATAGCTGATTTATTATACTAGCAGGTTAACCCGACGTTGTTATTGCACTCACTGCGCGGTATAGAAGGAAAGCTTCATATACCTCCCCACAATTAGATAGTCCACTATACATTGTCTTCTATATTGCCCTATAGAAAATCTACTGTTTTTATAAAATTATTTTTTTATTTAACGGCTATATAATTTTCAAAGGAAAAACTCGGATTTTCCTCGCTCAAGTATGCTCTATACGGAGATATTCATCTCAAGTACGCCATTGGTTTTACAAAGAACCTACTGTATATTTTATACGCAATGGTGTTCTGCTTGTGCGGTGATTAAACCTCTCAAATGCACTCGTGATAGTAGGTTGTATAAAAGTTTTTACTGTGGTAAAAAACGTGCTTTCATCTTAAATCGGACTTTCCCAATTTAGGATTTTCCACGCGTATGGAATGCATTTTGATAGAAAACTTACGTAAGAATATTTTAAAAATCGATGCAGCCGTCTCTTAATACATAGGAGATGAAAACTTTCTCTCGCACACACAAAGTTTATGTTATATGATGGTATACACACACACACACACACACACACACACATATATATATATATATATATATATATATATATATATATATATAAAGGAGATTAGAACAATAGTCTAATGAGCAGAGTATATTTTAATGTAATAGTAAAATTACTAATTTAATTAAAATACAGGAAAAGAAAAGGTGCTGGTTGTAATTTAGATATATAAGCTCAATAGGTAAATATCCTAGAGCTAATTTAATATTCAGTAATGTGATTGATAATTATGAATTCAAATTATAATTAAATTAAAAATCCGTTTCACAAGAAGGAATAACAAAAAATCAATAATTTGTACGATCGTTTCGGAAAACAATGTTTTTATTGTGGTAGACAGTAAGCCACGGACAATAATTTTTACATATAGTATTTTATATTTAAATATAATATTATAATAATGTACTTCTAATAAAATTCATACACACACACATATATATACATATATATATATATATACATACACACATATACACACCTACATACATATATAAAAATATATATATACTTATTTACCTTTTAATTTTTCGCCTTTTGGAATCAGCAATTAAGGTCAAAACATTCATATCGATGTTTATTGTAGCTTTTCAACTTATGAAATTATAAATTTTCAAAAAGAGCTCTAATGGAATATTTTATATCGGTTAGCATACGTTTGATTAAAACGCTAAATTTAAAACTGAAGAAAGAAAGGGGAAGATGATCTTATTTCTTTAATTAAACAATGCAAAGGAGATAAGTAGTATTTTATTTAATTAATTATTAAGGAATAATAAATCAAGCAAACAAAATATCATAATTTATTTTGAAATTATTGAATTTAATATTTGATAATTTATTTATTTATTGAAATCAAAAATATCATAGAATATATTTTAATAATATATAATAATGGTCGATATATCAGATCAATTAATATTAACAATAATATTGATGATCAAATATTGTTACTAATAAGCATATCAAGTTATAGTTTAATTTCAATAATTTTTACATATAGAATTAAAAAAAAAACAAAGTTTCCTCTTCATCAAAAGTATTGGGAAGGGTTTTTAGTACATGTAAAATATACCATAAATAAACCTAGCATTTAAAGTAAGGCAGATGTAGCTGGAAAAAATTAAAATAAAAGGCATGTATTTACTTGATAAGTAAATTTATATGGGTTAAAGATAGAAATAAAATAGAATAAAAGTATAAATCTGAATTTGGTTTAAATATAATATTATAATAATATTTTTCTAATAAAACTTAAAAATTAAATACCAAGACACACACATATATGTATATATATACACATATATATATGCATATATATACATATATACACATAAATATACATACACAAATATACACATATACACACACATACGTACACACATATGTATATATAATTATTTACCTTTTAATTCTTCGCCTTTTGAAATCAATAATTAACGAAAAAGCATTCATATGGATGTTAATTTTAGCTTTTCAACTTATGAAATGTTAATTTTTTAAAAGAACGCCAATGGAATATTTTATATCGGTTAGAATACGTTTGACCGAAAACGCCAAATTCAAAATTAAAAAAGAAAGGGGGAGATAATCTTATTTCTTTTATTAAAACAATGCAAGGGAGATAATTAGTATTTAACTTAATTTATAATTAAGGAACAATAAATCAAGCAAACAATATATTATAATCTATTTTGAAATTATTGAATTTAATATTTGATAATTTATTTATTTATTGAAATTAAAAAATATATTATAGGTTAAGATTGAGAATATATTTTTATAATATATAATAATTGTCGATATATCAGATCAATTAATAATAACAATAATATTGATGATCAAAAATTGTTATTAATAAGCATGTCAAGTTATACTTTAATTTTAAAATTGAATATTAATAAGCAACATTTTTAATGATTCAAGGTAGTTTATATTTATTAAATTTAAAACAACGTTTATGACTGCATGCGAAAATAAGTTCTTCTCTTGAATTTAGGAGGGTGGTTCTATTTTTTATATCTTCATATTTTAAAAATTTTAGGGTCTCTTTTGTACAAAGTTACAGAATTTATCTCCTGGTTTGTATGCTTTGAAAGATCCTATTAGTTGCCATTTCAAATTAAAAGAAATATTGTTATCTTTGAGTCGCCAAATATGCTTGGATAGGGTAGTTTAGTTTAACAGGGAGTGATTTTTAAATGAATATTTGTGCGTTGAAATTCTATGTTTTATTAAGCCAGATGTGGAACCAAAATATATTGCCTCTTGTTTAGTGTAATTATTTTCCGGTAGATTGGGTGTTGGATTATTATATGGTGGGTTGGTCTGTATTTGATTGGTAGATTGATTAAAGTTGGAGTCATTATTTGATCGGGTGGTTTAGTTATGGTTGCTATTAAATTCATTTAGATTTGGGGGTTTTGATACTGTGCAGCTATAGACTACATTTTTTATTTTACATGAGCATGTAGGGGGCATTTATTTTTTCTTCTACGGTTACAGCCTGCTATATTTTGTATATTTGTATTTTGTAGCTTATTAATTTTTTTATTGTTAGAACTAATTATTTTTTTCCGAAAGTTTGGCATAGTATATAAGACACTTTGATTGTATTCTTATTAAAGATTTTATTATATCTATGAGAGGCTTTAAAGTTGCTATCCAATATTTTAAAACATTCTCTGGCTTAGTTTGTCTCAAGACTTTTGAAATATGGAGGGTTGAAGAAGTTCTTGGGGTTGTTTTTTAAATCTTCAATGAAGCCGATAGCAATCAAATGATTAAGAATTACCTAAGGTGTCTACTTATTTCTGTCTGACAGAATGAGGGAAACCTACCTCCGTAGATTAAATAAAAGTTCCTCTCGAAATACGTACAGGTTTACAGGTTCAACAAAATGCATATGGAGAAGATCGGAGTTTACCTCGGTCTAAACATTATACGTATAACTTTTAAAATAGATAATAGAATACCTGAGAATGTACAAATACAAGGTAATATAATCAATCTGATACAAAATGCAATGCTAACATGGAGACTTGCACAGATAACTGAGTGGCAATAGATAACTGAAATCAAGATACTTCCAAGGTGATTTCCTATCACCTTTACTGTTCATTAAAGCTATAATGCCCATGGACAAGATCCTAAGAAAATGCCAAGCCGGATACAAGTTCACTAACAGAGAAATAAGAATGAACCGCCTAATTCACATGGATAGCTTGAAAGTGTTTGAAAGAACAAAGAGAGAACAAGAAACACGACCAGAATCTTTATCCACATTAAATTAGGGATGGAAAAGTGCGCACTGCTGATTATGAGGAGGGGAAACTTAGAAGCAAAAGAATATATAGTACTGCCCAATCAAACAGAAATTAGGGCACTAGGTGAACATGATACTTTGGATCGCGGGAAGCAGACACCATCAAATCAACGGAAATGAAAGAGAAAAATAAAAAAATGATACTTCAGAAGAACAAGGAAACTCCTCGAGACTAAACTAAATAGTCGAAACCTAATCAAATGGTTAAACGCGTGGGTAGTGTCATTAATAACATATTTTGGCTGTTATAAGCTGAACCAGAGACGAACTAGGGAATCTCGAGCAGAAGTCAAGGAAACTCATGACGATACCCAATGTACTACACTCGTAGGATGATACTGACCGACTATATGTTGAAAGGAATAACGGAGGAAGAAGGCTGGGCTGTATAGAAAACAATTAGAAAGTACATAATGCAGAACACCGAAAGAATAACTACTGCATCAAAAGACAAGGAAGAAACAAACAAGATAGAAAAAAGACTAGGATTAAGACAAGGAAAGAAAATGGGTAGGGAAACAGCTTCATGGACGATTCGTCAGAATTACAAAAGACAAGACTTACGAAACACTTGGAAATTGCTACACAAAGGAAACCTTAACAAAGTAAATTAATCGCTAATAGTAGCTACACAAGATAACACAATCAGAACCAACCACACCAACGCAAAATGCAGACTGTGGACAAAGAGACGAAACAATAAACCACATAATAAGTGAATACAGATAACTAGCCCACAAAAATATAAAAATAGACACAATCACGAAGTGATGAATTTAGCACATTGGTACTTATTGAACACACAGATAAATGGTACAACCATAACCGGCAGAAGTACTGGAAAATGAAAGTTACAAGATCCTATAGGAACATTGATATACAAATAGATAAACCTATGGAGGCAAGAAGACCGGATGTTATATAGTTAACAAGAAGGAAAAGTCCTGCCATATTGCAGATTTTGCTGTTCCGACAGTCAAGGCAGCGAAGATCAAGGAGACTGATAAGAAGAACAAATACACAGAACTGGCCAGAGAGCTCTGGAAAATGAAGAAATTAAGATGACACCACTTATAGTAGGAACGCTAGGAAGATGCCGAACATTTTTGAAACAAGAATGGGAGAGATCTATATTAGAGAGATGGAAGAGAAATAAAACAAATTCAATGATGAAAACTGCGGGAAAATTAAGAAAAAACCTTGAATGTGTAAACACACCTCACACATCAACTACACACAAACTGGACAGAGAAACGGCTGCAGATGCAAAACACAAAGGCATCCCATAGAATCATGAAAACTGAAACTTAATAATGGTAAGATACCACTCCCCTCTTTTGTTCTGTGAATGTCATCATAAATGAGCACCACACCAAATAATGAGGATACATTGAGGATGGAAAGACCGAGGAGAGAAAGCACTAGCCAGACCTCCGCCTGAGGAGTGCAAAGAGGACTGCTACTTTGAGTGGGGGCTTATTGTCACCCAAATTTCAGTAAAGACAAACGGTCGTCGCCAACGAGAAATCAGTGGTAAGCGACTGTCGCGATAACGCAAATTCGTTTGCAAAAGTTTATCGAAAGATGTGGAGAGTAGTGAAAATCTGGTGAAACTTGTGGTCATTCAAACTCAAGGAAACAACACAAGTTGTTCTCAAAGAACAACACTTGATGATAGCCTGTGTGAATACCCCTTGTGAGTAAATAATAATATTATTAACTTCAGTCCTGATATTATTGCATTCTTAATCGAATTAATAGTAGACGGAATACTCTAAGAAAAAATTGATGATGACCTTCGTAACTATTCCTCTTGAGTAAATAATACTAATAATAAGAAGAAGAAGAAGAAAAGAAAAAGGTTAATAATAATAATAATAATAATAATAATAATAATAATAATAATAATAAATGATAATAATAATAATAATCTTGTCATCTGCATTCTTATTCGATTAAACTTTTCTAAATCAATGCCCTAGGAAAACTTTCACAAGTTTCTTCGATTTCCTCTCGTTTTCAGCAAGAAATGCACGCGAATAGCAACGGAACAAAGAGATTCCATACACCTCGAGTCTCAGATTGCGAAAATGCATTTATTTTCGAATTCGATGTGACATGAATTCCGGATTATTTTTTAATTTATTTATTTTTATTTTTATTTTTTTACTGAAGCAAGATCCCCTCCCACAACTGTCAAGATACTGATAGAAATTCCATTCCGATATAATATTGAAATATGACTCCATATATTTTATATTTAAAAAAAACTTTTTTGTATTCAATCGGAGCATTATCTGCAGGAGTTTTTAACCTTCATCTTTTTGGAATCTTCAAAGATTTTCCTGTATTGATATTTTAAGATAAAATATGCTTCCTCTGTTCGACATGTTGCTCCTTGAACAACAGCTGAACCAAATATATTATTTTAAAGACAGTTGCATACGAAAAATCTTCTAATATATTATAGTTTCCAAATAAATAGACGCAATCTATGTTTCTCTACTCGGAATAAGAATAGATGTCAATATGATATACTAGCAGATATAAACGTCTTTGCACTGATACAATTGCAGAGTTTGACAAGATGGACTTGATGGAAAGTCATATCGACTGATACGTTGGGAGTGTAAGACGCAAAATAAGAACAGCTGTTCAAATAATTTAAATCACATGTGCAAATTCATTGTATATAGTTTTCAAAAAAAGATTTTAAAATTGAATTTATTTGATATTTATATATGCATATATACGGGGTTGAAATATAAAATTGATGGACTAGAAATGACGACATGATCCGCGTTCCGATTGAAAAAAACCTTTATTCAATTTTGTTGCAGATCATCTACTAGTTGCCTAGTCGTGTACACATTCCAACAGGGATAAAAGCCTTCTATCATATCTGAAAGTTACACAATGTTCAACAAGCGAGGTCGTAGATGCGCCGCTGTACAACTCATGCTCTCTACCGATCCAAGTTATGACAACATGACGATTGTCAGCACCTTCAAAATGCATAACTTACTGACACGAATAACAGGGACGTGCTCAGGGTCATGGAAACAACATTTTTTTGCCACAGTTATGGTATGTGGTGTGGGCCACACTATGCCACCTTACAACTTTGAAGTGGGCTTGCAAGTCAACACTAAACTATATATATATATATATATATATATATATATATATATATATATATATATATATATATATATATATATACAGGGTGTTTCAAAAGTCTTGGGAACATAACGAGATATACGCATTTGTAATGTTCCCAAGACTTTTGAAACACCCTATATATATATATATATATATATATATATATATATATATATATATATATATATATATATATAGTTAGAAACCTAAGATCAGTTTGTTTTCTTGGGCATTAAAACCATGCATCAGGTTTGTGATTTCAGGTTTCAAAAATTCGTCTGGTTACCTATTTCATAGCCGGTCCTGTCCTTAATCCAATATTTAGAGCCACTGCTGCTATTCAAAGCATACACAGTGTTAATGATATTTTTGTTTTTACTAACTTGATCATGTTTTCCTTTTTTTTTCTTTTTTTTTACAACGTGGTCACCACTTATCAAGGCCCGAAAGCCACTCAGGGATGAGAGTTACTGTAAGTACAGTACGTTAGTGTGGATATTTAAGGTTATAGTCAGGAGGGAAGCAGGCAGACGAAACAGAGTTTCACAGGCGTGCAGTTCAAAGAAAAAAGCTTTGTTCATGGAATATACGTTTTGATTTAGGCATAGATAGAGAGTGGGCAAAATTTTTGACAGTGGATTCAGCTAGACGGGGTGTTTTGTAAAAGATTGGCGAGGGGGGGACCAGAGATTGGAGTTCAGAGGAGCACCTGCCATGGAAATAACGATAAAACAAGGATAGGCTCGCAACGTCTCTTCTGTGGTTGCAGGGAAGAGAAAAGGGCACCCCCCACTAAGCCACAAAGTCTATTTTATACTCTGTCAAGGCAGGATAGGCTGTTTTTAGCAGCTCCTGCCCAGATATGGCAGCAGTATTCCATCCTTGGACGCACTTGGCTTTTATATAGATAGAGAATTGCATCAGTAGTGAGATATCTTCTGGAGCGGTATAAGGATCCCACCATCTTTCCAGCGACCTTGGCAACAGACTTGATGTACGTGTTCCATTTCAGATCAAGAGTGAAGGTCAAGCCCAGAAGCTTGTCAAACATGGGGATTCTCCTAGACGAGAGCCATCCATTTCAATTGAGTCCAGATGGGGATCAGAGCGTTGATGATGTAAAGATAGGAGTTTGGTTTTGATGCATTAAAGGAAACCAGCCACGTCTTCCCCCACTGAACCACTCGTTCTTGATCAGAGGAGAGAGAATCAGAGACAACTTTGTCATTTACAGCCTTTGATGTGTTGCTGTAGATGGTCGTGTCATCAGTATAATGTCAACGAATGATTTAAGTATGTGTTTAGGGAGATCATTGATGTAGATCAGGAAGAGAGTTGCGCCCAGGATGGACCCTTGAGGGACCCCACCATTAATACTTCAGGCCTCTGATTTTTGTCCATCAACCACTAATCTTATGAGCCTATCGGAGAAAAGTGAGTTGATGACAGAGAGAATATTTCCAGTCATATCGTAGCTGGAGATCTTCTGAAGTAGGCCTTTAATCCATACCCTGTCGAAGGCCTTTGATATATCAAGAGCAATTGCCCTGGAAAGAAGCCTTTGTCAAGAGATTCATTAATCCTATTAGATATAACCATTAGCACATCTGTGGTAGATCTTGCAGAACGGAAACCATATTGCGTGTCACTAAGAAGGTTATTTCTGCTGAGGTGGTTGACTATTTCTCTATTTAATATGGATTCCAGCAACTTACTCATGACACACTTATTGGTCTGTACTGAGAGGGAGATGACTTATCGCCTGAGTTCTTAACTACAGGGCATACTGATGAGGTTTTCATTCATCCTCGTTGAGTTATAAAAAATATAAATATCTATTTCTCCATCTGTCTATATAATTATAAAACTCGAACCGTCCCACTTGTTTGCCCGTTGTGGTATTTAAACCTCATTTCAGGTTTCAGTTTAAGTGTCCGGTTTAGGATGTTCGGCTTCGCGCAAACACTTGATAAATGCAGACGATATAGGCGGGATTTATAAATTAAGAATAAGACAAGTGTATATAGGATAAAAATTAAAAACTGATTAATTTACGTGAGTTAATTTTTTTTTTCTCTGCCTACTATCTATTTGTGCGTTATTAAAACATATTTCTTCTCCGGTTTCGGTTTAAGTGTCAGGTTTAGGATCTCCAGCTTCTCTCAAAAAGTTAATACATACGAACGATAGAGGTGAGATTTATTATTTAACAACACATAACGAGAAGACAACATAGGTAATTTTACATTTAACGACCCTCGCTGATATAAACACGTTATTATTTAGAAAAAAATATAATTAAACATGGGGAGAGTGGAGTGTTTTGTAACTATTCTGTACTTTCACCTTACAATTTACTAAAAATGGATGTCTTAAAATTTGAGTTTAAACTGAAAATACTATTTTAAACGAGCGCTGGTCGTTAAAAGAAAAAACACTTTTTAAAAAGTCGTAATAAATAAAAACAATCATGACGGTGGTGGGCAGACTGAATATTTCTTAATGTAAAAGGTATCAAAAAAAGAAAACGAAATATTAAAGGCTGAGGGGAGAGCAACGAGCAAACGTCAAATTTGTGGCTGCAAATCGGTTCTGAAAATGGGGGATCGATTATCTAGAACGTTGTATGCGAAACTGAACCCCTCCTCCAAATCTTCAAATACTGATTATTTTCAACTTTTTTTTATAGGTTCGTAGTTTACTGTCTAATGTTCCGCAGAAAACATTGCAAAAAAAGACGAAAAGGAACAATTTGTAAGGGTGTGCCGATTGTTCAGGTGCACCTATATAAAAGACAAGTACGTTCAAAGATGCAGTACTGCTGCCACATCTGGGCAGGACTTGCTAAAAACAACCTATCCTGCCTTGACACAGTACAGAATAGACTTCGTGGCCTAGTGGGGGATGCCCTTCTCTCTTCCCTGCAACCTCTCTCCCTCAGAAGAGACGTTGCGAGCCTCTCTTTGTTTTATCGGTATTTCCATGGCAAGTGCTCTTCTGAGCTCCAATCTCTGCCCCCCTCGCCAATCTTTCGTGAAAAACACCCATCTAGCTGAAACCACTGTAAATATTTTCCCAACTCTTTGTCTGTGCCTAAATCAAAACGTAGATTCCAAGAACAAAGCTTCTTTCTTAGAAGTGCACGCTTGTGGAACTCTTTTCCGTTTGTCTGTTTCCCACCTGACTATATCGTGGATGTCTTCAAGTCCAACATAAACAAATTCTTGATAAACCGCCCTCTTAAATAAGACACTTTATCAAATCTCCATTACTAATGATTACTACGATATTATCCCATTGATTACTGTACACGCAATAACCTTTATCCCCGAGTGGCTTCCGGCCCTTTATAAGGGGTGACTACAGTGTAAAAAAACCCCAAACCTACAAGTTTAAAAATATATATTTTCTCTACCCAAGTTGTGCGTGATTAAAATTAGAAATTTATGTTTAAAAAATACGTTATTCATGTCAAAAATTATTTATCGACGATTACTTTATTTGTATTTTTCATTGCAAGTTGGAATTGTTTTCAAACAAAAAACAAAGAAAACATGTTTTTCTAACGTAAAAAAAACAAACTTAATTAATTACATATTTAAAAATAAATATATTTGGTGTTTTTTAAAACCTTACCCAGCTTAGTTTCATTCCTAAAAAAGAAATTAAAATCTTAATTTTTAGCTAATGTGTTTTCACGACCTTTCAAGATTATATTATGGAAATAATTAAAATTTAAAATAATCTAAAATAATTAAAATTTTACATTTTAGCGTGAGGTATCACTTTTCTATAGAAATTAAAGATTAAAGGAGACACTACTTCTCGGCAATGTTAGCACTTTTTCAAGTTTGGTGGCGGTGGTGTAGGCAGAAAGATGGAATGGGTGGGGGTGGGTGTCATAAATCCCATACTTTTTTTAAATACGCAGAAAAACTTCAAAACGTGTGTGACGGGGAATTTTTAAAAAATTGATTTGTGTGTGACGGGGATTTTTTAAAAAAATTGATTGGTGCGTGACGGGGATTTTTGTAAAAATTGATTTGAAGAATTCATACCGTTAAATATTACTTAATCAGTTAATTATTTTTTCCTTATATTTTAAGGCTGTTAACACGCACACACACAAACACACACATATATACAGAAACAAACACACCTACACACATACCCACACAAATACTAGGCTTGAGTTTTACAATGCACACTCCCTCTTTGTATTTTTCTTTTCGTCATTATTTTCAATTTCTTTCAACGAACGATACGTCTCATATAAATAGAATTTTTTTAAAAATAATCTAAGGGCAATGATGTTAAGACCTTATTTATCAAATGTATTCCGTATTCTTTTCATTGGCCGCCATGTGTTTTTGGCGCGCGCATTCAATTTTTGCGCGTTTCAATATTAACTCTTTATACTTATTTTCACATTTACACATTAATTATGTATAGTCATTATTCCATAACAAACTATTACAAATACTTACCCAACGGGTCACGGGTAGTCTTTTTTTTTAAATCAATTTTTACCCCAAACAAGGAATAGTGCTACTTTGAAGTAGGGGGCTACTATCGGGGACATAATTTGCGGGGGGGGGCATTATAAAGGCAGATGAGTAGCAAGATATTTGTTCCCATTACACTTGAACTTCAGCATATCAGTACAGTTGGGAAAGCAAACTACCAGAAGGGAATTCCAAAGACTTGCAGATTAGGGGAAGAAACTATTGGAGTAAAAGGCTTTCTTACACCTAGGGATCTCTACTGTAAAGGGGTGGGACTTAGTTGCTTGTTGGGTTTGTCGGGGGTAGTCACGTTGAGGAGGCAAACGTACTTGCAGTTCGTCATAGCCCTCACCATTAAAGTACTTGTAAAACAGGCGGAGGGATCCAACATTTCGTCGATGGGACAGAGGCTGAAGTCTAGACAAGCAGCAGATGCACCAGCCCAAATGTGACAGCAATACTCCATACATGGGCAAATGGTGGCCTTATAGAGGTACATGATACTTTCAGGCGTAAGTAATTTTCTAGCACAGTAGAGAGAGCCTACCTTTTTGCAGCAGCCTTGACAATGCTCTGAATGTATATATTCCAGTTCATGTTCCCTGTAAACGTTAGACCGAGGAGTTTGAAAGAAGTACTTTTAGTCAATGTGTACTTGGCCATTGCTATAGATGGTAGTCTTGTGTATGTATTATGTATATATATATATATATATATATATATATGTATATATATATGTATATATATATATATATATATATATATATATATATATATATATATATATATATATATATATATATACTAATATACTAGCATTTCAGTCCGGCATTGCCTTAATGTTTGGATGCGTGTGTTGAGCAAAAAAAAAAAAAAAAAGTGGTAGTAGAAAGGCAGGCTCGAACCCGTACCGCGAAGGACGAAAAGAACAGGAAATAAACCTGACGTCTTTGTCGTTACGATCACCGCCAAACTGGAAGTGACGTAGGTTTTAATTAAGGCTAGACAATAGAAAGGAGAAGATGACTTTTAAAAATATCGGCGAGAAAGCGAACCCGACCCATGTAGAAAAGTGCCCAATTGAAGATAAGGATATTAATGTTTTTAGCCAATTTTTCGATATTTGTCGTATGAAAGGTCGAAATTCAAAACGACACTGACCTTGGTAAAATCCGTTCCCTCTATTGAAAGTTAAAGGCAGACATGCAAACAGACATACATACATACATTTATATATTGGTAACTTTTTTCGAACCAAACTGATGAAAAAGCTTACCAATCTCTGAATACCCTTTATGTAAATTTCAAATATTTAGACAAGAGATTGTCTGAGTAATTTGGAAGAGACCACAGAAGTCAATTTTTTAAAAATTTTAGCCCTGTTATGACCCCTTAAAATTTATTGTTTTGTGCTCAAATCAAGTTATTAAGTTAGATCCATGTCCAAGGAACCAATATCTAAAATTTCTATTGCGTAGACCCAAAATAGTCGGAGGAGTTTGATAGAGTTCTCAAAGGTCATATCATTGAACTTTGACCCCTTAATCGCCAAATGTCTGGCCCAAAACCGATTACATCGATTTTCCCAAATCTCAGTAACCTGTATATCAAATTTCGAGTCTGTAGACTAAAAATTGACAGAGTTATTGCGTAGAGAAATGTACACATACACACACAGAGACACACAGAGAGACACGTTCACTTATATATATATATATATATATATATGTATAAAATAAAATATATTTTAGTCATCGACATACAGTCCTGTTTCGTTGTATCACAACTCATCAGTGCCGCTAGACTATATATATATATATATATATATATATATATATATATATATATATATATATATATATATATATGTTTTTGATTATTTCAATCTCAGGTGTATTTTAACTTAATTCATTACACATTAATTCAATGGACAGAAAAATGATCTTTCCATATATGTTAATACACTTGAGAGTGTAATAACTAAAACCATATGTGGCTCTACTAACGTATTGCGCACTTTTAATCCTTGGGTGTTACCAAATATATATATATATATATATATATATATATATATATATATATATATATATATAGCGATGAAGCTACACAGAATATTCCGCGTTTCATCCACGCTAAGATTCATCAGGCTTATGAATCCTAGCGTGGATGAAACGCGGAATATTCTGTGTAGCTCAATCGCCATATATATATTTTATAACTATATACTACCTAGCTCTACCTATGTATTGAGCACTGTTGAAGCAAATACTGTAAGTTTACGCATAAATCTATACTTTAGTATATTAATTTATGTGATAAAATGAAATAGTCATATATATATATAATATAAAGCTGAATGTCTGTGTGTGTATGTCTGTGTGCGTGTGTGTGTGTCTGTTTTCGTGTGTGTGTGTGTGCGTCTGGTCACGAAGAGGCTCCTATATGGTTGACTATTTTTTAAAAAATGGTTTCATATAACGATAGAAGATGTATCGAGACACAGGAATGCGTATGTTTGATCTGGCAGAACGGTGGTTCCTTAAAATTGTTCACGCCTGTTCCACAAAGTATGGAAAAAAACGTTTACAAGTGTTTTTGATATAGATGTACGTAAGAATACTTTGATAAGTAAGTTTTAACTTAAATAGGGATGCTATAATGAATTGTGGGGTCTGCATTCGCGCCTGACCTCCATAGAATCGAAATAGGCACAGACTTTAATAAAGACTGCTCATATCTATCTGTGTAAGTATACTTTGATAATTATGTTTCTGTTTGAAGAATGATTGTATAATAAAATTATGGAATGTTCGTTCGCACCTGGCCTCCATAGAATGTAAATATATCACAAAGTTCAACACGGTTTTATATATAGATCGAGAGAATATTGTGATAAGTGTTTCAGTGTGACCAGGTATGTTATAATAAATTATGGGGTTCATCTATTTTATTTTTACTTTCATCATATTTTGCTTTGGTTTTGATACTCCCAAATGTAACCCTAATTTACAACCCTTCCTTTTCATAACCTATCATACTTTCATAAATCCATTTTCTGTTGGCTGTTTTTGAACCTAGTCAACGACGTGTACTTTTGCTAATATATATATATATATATATATATATATATATATATATATATATATATATACATATATATATATGTATATATATATCGTGCACTTTAGAAGAAAATAACACAGCAATATAGTTACTTTTAATTAGCAGGTGAGACATTTCTCCTGTGTTAATTTATCAAACTTACATTATATACATATATATATATATATATATATATATATATATATATATATATATATATATATAAACTCATATTCTCATCTTGTCCTAATTCATCAAAACCTTTCTTTGTAAGGAGAGGTCGGGTGATTAATTCGCAGGTCGTATGCGGGGCGCCATCTTTCTTTCCATTTCGCTTGCAGTTCATAGGACGACGTGCAGATTAAATTTCATCGAAATAGAACTGAATGAGTCATCCATCTTCATCAAGCCACCTCATCAGATGAACAATTGGATATTTATGAACATTCTATTAATCAATCGTTTAATTAAATTTCATACAAATCTTAATCAAAAGAAAAAAATATCAATCGCATTGCAATTGAAATAGAATCTCGATTATGCGTATTTACATTAAAAAACTTCCATTCTCATATCAAACATATATATATATGTGTGTGTGTGTGTGTGTGTGTTCGTATATACGTATATATGCACGCATAAATACATTTAAATACCATTATAAACATATCTCTTTTAGTATACAAAGGGTGGAACGATAAATTTTTCGCCTTTAAGAAAACAGCACAACAGATTTATTTTTAAAATTTTATAGAAGAAAATCAAATCAATAAACTTGATTATGGAGTAGAGCTGACATCTATTCAATGTAGCCGGCAACAGCCTAAAAAGCTGTCCCAATAAGGATCCGAAACTAGGGACATGCCTTTTCCACAAGCGCAGTTGAGAGCTGTGCGAATACTCGGCGGATAGCGGCGATCAGGCTGGCTTTGATGTTGTGGGAGGTCATAGTGTTGGTGTGCTCTACATATGAACAAACAAAGTAGTCTAGTAGGGGGGGGGGGAGGCAGTGCGGAAAGTGTATAAATTTGTAGCATTCCCTGTGAAGCGAAACCTGGGTCTATTTGGATTTGTGAGACGGCGCCGACTCCTACCACACACTGGATCTTCCAGCGCCCACTAAATTTCACAAAGGTATAACGACACTCTGCAGCACACCCATGTACATATTCGTGTTGATTTTCAAGCCGGCTTCGTAAATGTGTGGTGGCATGATGTGACCCTCACTTGAAACTACCCCAAAGACAATAACGTGGCTGGAAACTAAGTTGAGCTATGCTGTTAAGCGTTGAACAGCCCAGTTTGCATTTTGAGCGGGTTGACAATGATCCTTAGTTCATAACTGGGATCGGTACACAGCATAAGTTGTACAGCGGTGCAACTCTGATCTCGCTCGTTGAACATGATAGACAGTTCTCATCGTTCTTTGGATTTGTACACAAAGATCTGAGATAGTGTGATGTGGCATTCACTTGAAACCACGTTAAAGACCATAACCGTGGCAGGAAAATTTGTTTTCATCACTTTGGGCATGTCCCTGTTATCTGTGGCAATCCAGTGATTCATGTTGACGGTGCTGCGTGGGTGTTTTCGTATATGCATGTATGTATGTATATATGTATGTATATATGCATGTACGTATGTATGTATGCATGTATGTATACATTACCTTGTGAACCAAGGGTCTTTTAACCAAAAGCTAAGGGTGAGGTAACCCTGACAGAAACCTCCAGAGGAGCTTAGATCCTGTCAGCTACGCCATACATGTCCCACCGGCGGATGGAGTATGCTCTGGTGATCAGCAACCTAAGTCCCAGTCATGGATCAAATTGCATGGTTGGCACCCGTCAGCCGTGGTGAAGGCAACCTCTCTAGGAGAAGATAAATCATGATATAAAACCTGCGGCGACTGCTGCTCCCAATGATGTTGACTTGCTCTTCTTTTTGGTTCAGTATGCCAGTTGTTTACAGAGTGGGATTTTCTCAGTGCAAAGTCTTTCCTCACTATAAAAAGCTTCAAGCACAGGCATTACTTGGTATACAATGGAATACACACTTTCCAATCAGTGTGTATCTCGATAACAAAAAGGCTGGCAAACGGACATTCAATGTGACTGATGCATATATGGGCATGAATGGCAAGAAAGGCCTAGGGTCTGGCCTGGTAGGTGGTCACGGCTCCACAGCTTGGACCCGGTCATCAGTGAATGTGCTGGACTATAGAAGGTTCATAGAGGTGACCGTCTGGCACGTGCTGGTAGTTGCGTTCATGTTTGCATCATTTGAGCCAGAAATATATTAAGTAATGAATGGCAATACTCGAGAACGAGTTGCTGCCATCAAGTATATATTATATATACGGAATAATTATTTTTAAACACCGTTTTTTGTCAGATAAAGTAAGTAAAGCAACGCTCAGAATAACTAGTACCAAATGAAGGACCATTTGAGAATTCCAGGGACGCTATGTCCTCTCCACATATCTTGGCATTGTTTCCCGTCTCGTGAAAGACCACTTGCCATGGGTGTTTAACAATGCCGACGCTAAAGACGTGTGGTTTGAAATTGCGAAATTATTTCCAAAAATTAATACACGCTCAGGCACCCTGACAGTGAGTACCCATGGTCTCTCAAGACTAAAGCAAGTAACTATGCTCTGTATTAAGCTGCTTTTTTATTATGCTATTGGTTGCACGAATAAATATATCACAAAGCAAAAGAAATAAAAAGAGAGGCATACAGAAGATTGGGGGGAGTTAGACCGTGTTGCAACAGAGACATTTCAAAACAAAGATCCAAGACGATGGTTGTTATTATATACATTTTATTCACTCCCAGGCATTCCCTCAGCAGAAATAGATTGACCGAGGATTCTCTTTTTGAGACCTCCCCTCCCTCATGTGAAGAACTTCTTAACCCATCTTGTTTGTTCAGTGTCTTGGTCAAACTCAACTAAACTTAATTCAGCTTACTCAAACCGAAGCACCCGACACGCCACGCCATGCCCCCGCTTCATACTTCCAGTGCAAACTGACCGATCAAACCATGCCACGATTCAAATCTTCTGTGGTTTACTCCGCTACATAAAGATATAATTATATAGACAAATAGAGAGATACATAGATATACAGATGATTAACTGCTTCTATCCAGGCATTATCTTTTTATATATGTGCATATATATATATATATATATATATATATATATATATATATATATATATATATAAAGGTATGTGTTTATGTATACTACCTCAGAGAGCTGAACGTCTCTGATTTTTAGTTTTAAATCACTTTTGTATTAGATGTAGCTCTTTTAAATCTCACTCTTATATTCCAGACGGACATTATCTACCTACAGGGTAGATTACGCCCTCTACTATGGTTAGAAATGAAACTGTTAAGAAAACATTAAGAGAAATTTCCACTTAGTTTTGTTTAAGCAGACACTTAGGAGATGATCAGTTCAGAAGAAAACTCTGCGTACTGTTGCTCACGGTTTGGTGCTGCATTCATTTTGTGTCGATTCTGTTTGTCATCAATTCCAGAAAGTGGCATTGATACTTTACATGCCTTCACAACTCAAATCAAATCTGGGTTTTCATTTAGAATTTATAAAAACGATATAACATTTAGAATTTAGAATTTATAAAACGAATATAACATTTATATCACATATTTTAAGTTAATTGGTGAGGGAGGTAATTTGACGGCAACAGTAAAGTTTATTGCTTTGATCTCTAGTTTGTTCGTTACAACATTGCGGCTATTGTATAAACCTGTAAGCAACTGTGCCGTCCGTTCCCTTCATTTACAAAGCATTTATGGTCAGTACTGCTTCACTTGCACCAAGAAATTAATTATAAAAGGTCTTAAAAATTATTTGCTTACGGTATAACTTCGGAGCTCAAAGCAACTGCTTTGTTATGCTGTATAGCAGTCAGAATACAAAAAGAATAATGATTCTCAACTTTAGGTTTTGGAATGTGCACACATTGTAAGACAATGATGAATTACTAGAAAAAAAAACAGCTCTAGTCTCATTGAAACACTACGTATATTGCTGCACTCAGTGAAGCGAGTGATCTTGCAAATTCGCAACTTTTTGAGAAAAAGGGTGGCTAGAGATTCTTCTGGGTTGGCCAAAAAGATTTAAACCGTACAAAGCTGGTGTTAGTTGCTGGGGAAAGAAAAAGTGTGAGAGAACTCCTTTCACAACAAACAGGTTACTCAGACTGTGTGATGACTTTTAGTCTTTATTGAAAATGAAGCACACTTGCAACATTTATTAGTAGTTATATCCCTAAGAGAGAGAGAGAGAGAGAGAGAGAGAGAGAGAGAGAGAGAGCTCAGACCAATGCAGTTGAATTTAACAATGACCTACGAGGTAAAATCTCTAAAGTGCGGCACAAGGAGAAAATACTTGATATAATGCTCGCGTGTGTTGAATTGGACCGGTGTTCTAGGGTTTTATAGTGTAAGGATAATGAACAAAACAGACCCATTTTACTGTGCGTTAAGAGCTAAAACTTTGTGTACCGATACATTCGAGCAACAAACTTGTCAGAAGACCACATAGATTCACCTCTGATCAAAAGATGTGCATATCATATACTACATATACTTATCTAATCAGGCGCTTATTGATAGTAGTACGGAATTCCTGCTTGGAAAAAAGGGGACAAATTACTGCCCTTAGATATAATGTTTTGGTGGCCAAAGCTTTTGTAACAGTTACCTCTGACGTTGTTTCTTATTGGAATTAATACAAAATGCTGTATAGAATACACCAACTGGGTTTCTCGGTTCACATTACACAAAGGTCTTGGATATGACTTTAAACTATATCCGATGGTGAAGCCTAAGCTTGCGGGCTTTAGGAAGTGTGAAGCAACCCTTTGATTGCCATTGCTCCCAGGTCCACTCTGACCCGGAGTGGTAGTAGGTAGTACCTGTTAGAGTCTCAACTATAAGTTAAATAGAAACCGACTTGAAAAAAAAAATATTCTATTTAAAAAAATCTTCTTCAAAATCACTGGATTCGGCATTAAATAACCATAAAAGTGTTGATATGCCGTAAAAAAACAACCAACCAATATTACACAAAGATCAGTGCTTGGTTTACTGTGACGAAAATGTACAGAATATTGTACAACAGATGCTTCTCTCTCAGAAAACAATTTCCAAGCATGGATTTATAAAGAAAAATAGACAATAGAGAATAATAAGCTTATGGACAATGCAAAGTCATAGTGAAAAAGTCACTTAAGACAATAAAAACGTCTTTGTGGTTTACAGAAACTTTAACATGCGTTAAACATGAAAGACTCAATATTACTTTGTCACTCCCGTTTTTGCCGTTGACGGGAAACCGCTGCTGAGTGAAAAATCTGACATACTAAAAAGATGGGAGCATCATTTTGAAAGTGTTTTGAATACCATCTCTGGTAATTAGTATAATGTCATTCTTTCTTGTTCAATGCCCTGAGATCTGATCGGTCTCTGCATTTTATGGTTCGATAAGAGTTCTAAACCATAAACCAGTTATCATCACGAAAAGCAGCAAAGATATCATTCTTGTTTAGGTGTATAAACACTGGTGTCGAGCAAATGGGAAAATTGACTAATTGTGGAAATATGAAAGATAAACAGAATATCGTAAGACTACAAAGATGCTAATATGCACGACCGGTACAAGAACAAAAATAACAGAAATTCTTGTGAGAATAATTTTGGAATATCATTGCACTCTGTTGCAGGGTAAAATTTTAACACAGCTTATCCTAAACATGTTCCTACATTTATCACAGGAATTCCCAAAGACAACACTCGAGGTAAATGGAAGACATTGAGATCTGTGAAAATATTTACTTTATTTCGCAGTATAATTTCCGCTTTTCGATACCTTGATTGTCAAGCGAAAAGCATCTAATATTTTGGAAAGCTCAAACATCGTAATTGCAATGACAGAGGTTCGATTAGACACAAGTGTAAAAGCATACAGGACAATGATATGTATAAGCCTTTCTTCATAGTTCAGTGTCATTGAAATGTTACCGGTATCACGTCTGTAAATTAAATATATTCCGCAAGAGCTGTTCAGGAGTCATATACGGAAATATGAAGGATAACCTGTGTAATGTTGTCCTTTTAATACCTTAAAAATTGCTGAATTAGATCTTTGTTTCAATCACAGTTCCACTGGCCATGATACTAGAATGAATGAGGGTAGAATACCAACAACTCTAATCTATACGTAGTTGACCTACTTTATGAACTCTTATCTTTTGAGCTTTAATGAGTGGTGTCACTTTGGTAGAAAAAGAAATATTTTTCGGACGACGACAAGACTTCCGGACTTTCTACGCATCAGAACCCCTTGCTATTCTGTGTATTGGAAGTAAAAATGTAAGATTGCAACTATAACTAATCGTTATTGGCGAGGAATTCAAGCTAAGCAGAAACAACATGACACACAGGTCTATGGGCTCTGTACACAGATTTAATTCTATCCGCAACAGCATATCAACCACACCCCCAACACCAAGGACGATCATTCTGCTTCCGTTCAGAACCACATGCCCGGGGAACCATTTATTCAAATTTATTATTTTAATAGTAAACTGGCGGATACCTTTACTAGTGCTTTGATTTCTAAAGCATAACTAACTTGTATGGATTCATGAGAGACATCAACGTCTTCTTTGATAGCAAGTGTGATTATTCTTGCGTTGAACTTTACTCGTCGTTCTGAGTGTATTAACCAGAGAGTGTATGCATATTTTTCCGACACAATTCGTAAAAATATTTCGGAAGAAGTGTCAGAAGAAAGGAAATCATCTGTTTGCTAGCCATCAGCAACAGACGGAGATATTTGGAATTTTCTCTTTGTGTTTACTTAGAGCTTTTTGGCTGTTTGTGTGTGAGGGGGCGTGTGTGTAGCGAGGAAGAACGCCATAGAAAAGAATGCAATGTTTCATTAGCGCTAACATTGGGAATCTGTTGGCGTTTGCTGACAGCATCTCAACTTCAGCTTATGTTAGGTTTCAGCTCTGCAGAGATTGTTTATTTAAATCACGTGAAGGATGTGCCTACGCTTATAATATATAATATACATATATAGTTATGAAAATATCATGCAAATATGCTATTCATTATGTTCTGCGTTTGATCCCAGTATGCATTCGTCGGGCTAAAATACATGGCACCATTTTTACCTTGTGTTCATACTACTTATTCAATCCAAGTGAATATGTAAAACGCAAAATAATTCGATGAATTCTAGGCTGATGAATCCATGTGGCAATAAGCGCGGGGAATAATGTTTGGATTAATTGCCATATATTTTCATAAATAATTACCTTGCTTTATTTGCGTATTAAACAATTTTGCAGTAAATACTTAGAACTGATAGATATTATACACCCTCATTACATTTTATGTAGATTCATGAAATAACTATATATATATATATATATATATATATATATATATATATATATATATATATACATATATATATATATATATATATAAGTGAACGTGTCTGTCTGTCTGTCTCTCTGTGTGTCTGTGTGTCTATCTGTCTGTGTACATTTCCCTACGCAATAACTCTGTCAATTTTTAGTCTATAGACTCGAAATTTGAAATACCGGGTACTGAGATTTGGGAAAATCGATGTGACGGGTGTCAGCCAGAAATTTGAACTCTACAAAACTCCTCCGACAATTTTGGGTCTAGACACTTGAAATGTTAGATATAGGTTCCTTGAAGCTGGATCTAACTTAATAAAGTGATTTGAGCCCGAAACAATAAATTTTAAGGGGTCATAATAGGGGTCAAAGTTTTAAAAAATTAACCATTTTTTTTTTTTTTTTTTTTGCTTTTTATGCACAGCATACACCTCCAAACACCCGAGCAACGCCGGGCACCCCTACTAGTATATATATATATATATATATATATATATATATATATATATATATATATATATATATATATATATATATATATATATCACAAGCTACGCAGAATATTCCGCTATGATTCAGGCATAAGCCCGAATCCTAGCGTGAATGAAACGCGGAATATTCTGTGTAGCTTAATTGCCATATATAATTATAACTTACTGCCTAAGCACCGTTGAAGTAAATACTTAAAGTTTACCCAGGACTTTATACTTTTGTATATTAATGTATGTGATTAAATGAAGTAGTTATATATATAGTTAGTTATATATAGTATATATATATATATATATGTATATATATATATACTAGAAGTCCGCCTGGCATTGTCCGGTTGTAAAAATTTACTATTTTAATTTATGCAAATTCAAATATACTATTTTGTTTATACTATTTTGTTTAATGCAAGTTTCTTATCTATTATTATACTAGCCGGGGTGCGCAGCGTTGCCCGGGTGTTTGGAAGTGTGTGTTGAGCAAAAAAAAAAGTGTTAATAAACGGGCAGGCTCGAACCCGTACCGAGGAGGGGGATAAGAACGTGAAAAAAAACGTGACGTCTTTGATCTTACGTACATCACCAAACCAGAAGTGGCGAATGTTTAAATTAAAGCTACTCAATCGAAAAGATGGCTTTCCAAAATATCAGCGAAAAAAGCGACCCCTCCTTGTAGAAGAGTGCCCAGTTTAGGGTGAAGGAGTTAATGTTTCCAGGCAATTTTTCGATATTATTCGTCCGAAGGGTCGGATTCAAAACATTACAGATACCGTGAAAATCTCTCGCGTCTACCTAAAGTTTTACGCATACATACATACATACATACATTTACACAGATAGGTGAGATTTATATAATAGACTGGTCTGGATGCTCGGCGTTGCCCAAACATACATAAACATGCTTCTTTTAGTCTTAACAGACTCTGGATACCCATTGTTAGTCTACCTGCGTGTGTAATTTTTGTGGCAAGAGTTGCGCAATGACAACCACACCTTTCCTGAGTCGACATTGTTGAATACCATTGGCAAGAGGAGGTTCAGGACGACTGAAAACAATTCTAGGAAAGCAGAAAGCACATACAGCGTCTAAAATTTCCAAATTGTCACCCATCTGGTACTAGCCAGGCTCAACGTTACTTAACTTCAGTGATCTGACGAGAACCGGAGTGTTAACGTGATTATGCAGTACACATATATACATACCCATATGCATGATGATTGTCAGACGAGTGCCACTCCCTCAGGTACTGAAAGTCCATGAGCCCGAAGATAACTTTAACTTTAGTCCTGCCGAAAAAAAAAAAAAATTCATACGCACAAGCAGACATGGCACTGAAGACTGTCACTGGTATATATACATATATATATATATACATGCACGCATGCATACACATATGCACATACACACATACAAATAACCCACATATATGCATACATACATACACATTACATATATGCATACATAGACATACTTATACATAAACATACACAAGACGGTTATTGGCATGCATACACACACACACACACATATATATATATATATATATATATATATATATATATTTAAACGCAAATATACATATATACAGATACACACATATCTGTAAACATACACATATATGTACATACAACATGAATACACATACATACGTGTACAGACACACATGCATACATACAGATATACATACATACACATATACATACATACATACATACACATACGCCCACACATATATACACACACTTACCTACATATACATACACGTATGTAAATATGCACTCATACATACACATATACATACATACACACCTACAAATACATACACACATATACATACATACATACATACATCCATACGTGCACATGCGCACATACATATATACACACACCTACCTACATATACATACATGTACGTAAATATGCACTCATACATACATACATACATGCCCACACATACACACATATGTATGCATACATACACAAATGCATAAATACATATACACACGCCCATATACATACATGCACACAGAGACAAACACACATATACATACATATAAGCATAGATATACACACATACACATGTACATAAACATACATACACCTATATATATATATATATACATAGATACATATAATAATGGAAGAGCAATTACTACATGCTTCCAGCATTTCAGACCTACACGCATCACAACTTTTCCATCGCAATAGGACCGTTTTTTTTCTTATAGCCTGAGGGAGTATCTGTACCTGATGGGGTTACAGAGTTTTAGCTTTGTACGACAGCTAAATCTCTCTCTCGGTTCAAAATGTTGACATCCAGCAACAAGCAAGAGCAAGATAGCCATCAACAAGTCAAACTGCAGACCAGCTTAATGCGGGTACTGGTCTCCCGCTTTATGTTTTTTAACTCAGAGATTTGCTTCTCCTAGAGGGGTTGCCTTCACCACGCCTTACGGGAGCCCCATCCACCCCGCATACACATGGAAATAAACACATGCGTACATAGACATACGCCAACATACGTCTGCATGCGCACAGACATACAAACGTAATCACGTAGAGGCACACATATATGCGTATACAAACACATACGTACACACACACACACACACACATACACACATGCAAAATACACACGAATAAATAGTCCAAAAGTCATAAATAGTAAGTAAGTGATCAGCGATTGGACCATTTTTGTCCCTTTTCCTCCCTGCTTGGATTTTTTTTTTTAAATAAAGTTTGTTTCAAACTCATTTTTTTTGCAACACATGAAGATAAAATTAACAGACTCGCATATAATTTTCCAAACAAAACAACGTAAGAATTGACAAGACAGTCCAACTGAAAGTTATTTAAAGACGATTGCACTTTTTTTTTTTTAAATAAAGTTTGTTTCAAACTCATTTTTTTGCAACACATGAAGATAAAATTAACAGACTCGCATATAATTTTCCAAACAAAACAACGTACGAATCGACAAGACAGTCAAACTGAAAGTTATTTAAAGACGCTTATCTTAGTTGAGATGATTTCCTTGTCACAAAATATGCAAATAAAATAATTAATTCAACCATTCGGAAATAATTAACAACATGCCAAAGATTAGATGAAATAATGACAAGCTTTAAAAGCGAGCGAAATAAAAAGAATATCTGCCTTACTATAAAAAAGTATAGTTTTATTTTGGTGTCTTTAACCACCTTTTCCATATTTTTGCTGATGAGGAGACTTTATTTAAAGAAAATCTTTTATCAAATCATTGTTCAAGACATATTGCCTATTTCACTGAAAACATAGTTTCCGAAACGATCGTACAATCTATTGATTTGTTTTCCTTTTGAAACTGATTTTTAATTAAAAATTATGAATAGTTTTACTAATATATATATATATATATATATATATATATTAAGAGATATGTTTAGTTAAAAACAAAGGAAAAGAGTGCTCTATACGTTGGATGAGTCAAATAAGTTATTAATGTTTCAATCTCAGGGTGTATTGAATTATTCACGTTGTTTTTAAAGACGGAATAAACAACTTATCTAGTCCATGTCGCCAGACAATTTAAGCCGAAAATTATATATAAGAATAAATTTTAAGCCAAAAATTATATATAAGAATGAATTTCAATTACATATGGATATTAAAAACCAATAGTTGGAGTAATAGATAGAAAGGGGAAAGGCGAGGAAAGAGAGAGGGAGAGAGAGAGAGAGAAAATTAGAATTAAAAAAGAGAGAAAAAGTAAAGGAGATTAAAGATATCAAAAGAGGTTGTTTGTTAATATGGATAAATAAAATAAAAGAAAGGACAATATGACAAAATAAGAAGAGGAGATAGAAAGGGATGAAACACGGAATTGTATGTCCCGGTGTGTCTTGAACAGACGATAAAAGGGAAAGCAGGTGTATCTTTCTCAAGTCACTAAAGTCAGAAATGGATCAAAGTGTCTACAAATCTCGGCGACGTTGGCAGTTGTAGCGGGCAGATAGAGTCAAGATACATCCAATTTAAGATGTGTCCAATAAAATTAATATAAAATACTTTTATACAAAATAATAGAGGAAGCAATTATAGATTTAAAATTATTGATTAATAATTATCCAAAGTTTTAAAATGAAAGGGAAACAGTATATAAATTTATTGGATAGTAATAGAGTTTGAGTTAAGGTAAGCGGAAAAGGAATCTAAAAAGATAAAGTTATTTTTTTTAGTTTCGAAACATTTAAAGTTTTATGTAGCATAAGTTTGGTGATTTTATTTAACAATACCAGAGTAAGGTAAATATACCTAATTATCCTTATTGATTAAAGTTTAGAGTTAAGATAATCTGCTTGAGGAAAATAGTGTTTAGCTAATTAGCTTCAGTATGGTGCAAAGTTGCTGAGAATGTGGGATCTATAATGTCTGTAAACAATTGACGATTCCTTTCTAATATTTCATAATTTATCTCTATCTAAAATTAGTAACAAACAAATTTTCATGCAGAAAAAAAGGCAGGAGAAATATAGAGATTAAAACGTATTGGATTTTTTAAAGACTTTTCTATTTTATAGTGGGTGTGAGAAATTAGGAACTAGATACCTCTGGAAAATCTATAACAGTGCAGTAAATAATAGACAATCAATAAGCCCTTAAATATATAACAATCTTTAAGTTGTTTGCACGGCATTGAGAAGGCTAATCTGCTTGCACGGCATTTTGCCTGCAACTCTACTTTGGACCTCCAAGATTTTCGTTTGCGGGCAGAAACCACATTAGATGATCTTTAAATTACTTCTTAAGTACATGATATCATAAAAATCCTAGACACCTCAAAGTCATGTGATCCTGATCTCATCTCGGCTGTTACATTAAAAAAATTCTCCATTGAAGTTTCCCAAGTTCTTTGCAAACTTTTCAACAAATACCATAACGAATCTTGCATTGCTCACTGCTGGAAAACCGCTTTTATAGTATCAGTTTACAAGAATTCTGACGAAAGAACTACTCCATTATATTATCTATTAATTAGGCCCCTCCCTCTTTTCTGCCAAAACATTTGAGTCCATAATACTGCTAAACATTTGTTTGACAAATAGTATGGGTTCAGAGAAGCCTGTTCTTCTGTACAAATCCTAACTGTAATTTCTGAACGCACATACAAATCACTGGGTAAGCAAAGGGGACAAGGGCAGAAGCCCTAGATATCTTCGGCATTGGAAAAGGTATGGCACAATGGTCTTTTCATGCAGCAAGTTGGTAGCAAGATCCCATGACTTCTCGACAAACGCCCGTCCAACTTTCCGAAGGCAACACTTGCCCTGCTGATTCGTAACGATACCTCATCATCTAGGGCATCAGAACTACTCAGTGTGCTACCCAAGTATACAAACTTAGTGACAACCGCTATCCTTGACCCACAGATATAAACTGATGGCTCATAGTAGGGCATGTCCGGAGCAGGCTGATACATTGACAGTTTTTTTTCAGATTGATGGTCAGGCCCAATGCGCTGCAGACAACCGCAAAAGCGTCCAAGAGATGCTGCATATCAGTCACCGTATGAGCCACCACATCACAGTCATCCGCATAGTGCAAGTCACGAATCGTGTTGGTGAGTACCTTTGTATTTGCACTGAAGCACCTAACGTTGAACAACTCCCCCAATAGTTCGGTAACGATTATAGACACCTTCAGATCACCCCCCCAATGCCATCCAAAAGACCATATTGAAATACAACGCAAAGAGTGAGGATGCTGGAATGTCTCCCTGCTTAACACCATTTTCTACTGAGAAAGGATCAGCCAGCTTTCCTCAAACGTTGATCACAACCTTCATATCATCGTGGAAGAGCTTTAAAATGGTTACAAACTTGCAAGGACAGCCAAGCTTTTTCAGAATCTCCCACAAAGAATCCTTATTGACTGGATCAAATGCTTTAGTTAAATCGATGAACACCTGATACAGTCCCTTTTGCTGTTCTATACATTTCTCCTGCAGTTGCCTGGCTGTAAAAATCATATCCACTGTCCCTCGACATCTTCTGAAACCACACTGCGACTCAGGCAAAACATCGTCAGCAATGTGCTCCAGCATTCTGTCTAGCATGATCTTACAGAGCACCTTACGGACTACTGACAGCAAAGAGATTCCCCGATAGTTTCCGCATTCATCTCTGCTGCCCTTTCCCTTGTATAGCACTACCATCAATGCATACAATACTCGGAATACACTCATCTCGCCAAGCAGTCTGCAACAATTCCGCTAAGCATTGCATCATCTTGGGCACAGAACATTTAAAGATCTCCGCATGCAAACGATTCAGGTCAGGGGACTTTCCATTTTCCAGCTTATGGACAGCTGTTTCAACCTCCTGGAGAGAAGGAACCTCTGCCAAGATATCCTTGACCGGATTGCTAGGAATCGACCAAACAAACTCCTGATCAACGTAAGAAGGTCTGTTGAGGACGTAATCGAAATGCTCCCTCCAGCTATGAAGAATGTCGATAGGGTCTCGAAGAGGATCCCCACCATCCTTCGAGCGCAGAGGAGTGATAGGTAATCTGGATGGTCCGTAAACCGCGCACAGTAGGCTGTATAAGACCTTGGTGTTGTTCGAATCCGAGGCGAGCTGTATTTCCTCAGCTTTCTGCCTCCACAATTCATCCTGCATGTTACGAAACCTCCTCTGCACCTCGTGCTTGATTGCCTTAAACTTGCTCCTCAGTCGATCTTGTTCAACATCCATAAAACCACCCCCGCGATAAGCGTGCAATACCCTGGCTTTTGAATCAAGCAGAGCCTGAATTTCAGTATCATTCTCATTGAACCATTCCTGATGTTTACGCTCACAAGCTATAATAATATAATACTCTCTCACATAACTCACAGACAGATTCCTTAAAAGCAGGCCAAGTATTTTCACAATCAATCTCTTCCATCTCCTTAACTAGTTTCTCCCTCACAATTTTGTTCCTTAGACGGGCAACATTAAGTCACTTTGGGATAGCCACATTAGCTCCCCTCATCTTGGGCTTCACAATACATTTAATCATTGCACGGATCAACCGATGGTCGGTCCAGCGCTCTGCACCATGCATGACACGAACACTGCAGATATCCCTCATCTCACGTTTTCTGACTACCACATAGTCTATTAAGTGCCATTGTTTGGAACCAGGATACATTCATGTCTTGAATTTGTCCTTCTGCTGAAACACGGTGTTACCGATTTTAAAACCCATCTCTGAATAAAACTGCAACAACATCAGACCATTGCTATTACACTTGCCAACTGCGTGTTTACCCAACACCTCCCAGGTTTCAAAATCTCTTCCCACCCTAGCATTAAAATCTCCAAGAATGAAGATCTTATCAGCAGAGGGAATGCGTCTAACTACACTGCACAAAGCAAGGTAGAAAGCAACCTGTTGCATGCATAATGGGTGCATAGACACTAAAAAAGTTGTATAACGACCATTTACCATAGTCATGATCCGGCCACTCACACCACAGGGATGTTCTTCCAGACTAGAAAGAATTGATGCATTTATAGCAAAAGCCACGCCTGATTCCCTCTTACCTCGATCCGCTCTACCACTCCTGAAAATGATGTAGGCCCCAGCCAACTCAGAAAACTGCCCCTCATCATCCAGCCTGGTCTCAGACAGAGCAACTATGTCCATGTCATAAGTTGAAGTTCCTTAGATACAAGAACAGATCTACGCTCTGACGCGTTATTGCTGACGGCAAGTCAAACAGCGTCCGCCCATTCCAACAGCCGATGGTCATTGTCATATATTTCCTCGCAGTAGCATGATGATGATCGGGTCCAGACTGTGGAGCCCTGAAACACCTGCTGGGCCAGGCCCTGGAAATTCCAGTTCCCTTTTTGCCATTTACGTTTATAATCATATTTTCCAACTTCATTGAATGGTTTGCCGTTTTAGGCTACAGCCAGCCTTTTTTGCTATAAAGATACACTAGATGGTAAATTTGTATCTAATTTATATCGAGCAATGCTTGTGCATGAGGATTGTTATAGTGGGGAAAGACTTTGAATCGAGACAAGCCCACTCTCTAAACCACTGACGCATTGATCCAAAAAGATGAGCAAGTCAACATCATTGGATGCAGCAGTCATCACAGGTTTTATATCAGAGTTTTCCTTCTCCTAGGGAGGGTGCCTTCACAGAGCCCTCTCCACCCACCATGCCATTTGATCCATGACTGGAACTTAGGATGCTGGGCACTAGAGCATATTCCACACGCCGGTGGGACATATATGCCACAGCTTACAGGGCCTAAGCTCCTCGGGAGGTTTCTGTCAGGGTTACCTCACCCTTAGCCTTTGGTTAAAAGAACCTTTACCCACAAGGCAGTGTAGGTCCAATTATACGGCGCAAGACACTCGCTATTCATCAGAGCCCCGTCTGCGTGGCAGTGGTCACGACGTGCACGTGGGTTGATTTGTCTGAAAGAAGCACAGAAAGACGCTTAGACATCTATGTGCTTTTAACACACGTCCACACCAGATCTTGACCACTAATATGTGCATGCATGTAAGTTGATTACTGTTTTATATATATATATATATATATATATATATATATATATATATATATATATATATACATACATATTTAAATGTTATGCCATAAACTCCTAGATGATTTTACTGTTAATTTTTATCGTTTATAAACTTAGATTTCTTGTTGATTATTTAAAAAACATCTAGGAGTTCATGGCTAACCGTTAAACGCGCCGGACTGTGATACGCATGGCCAGGAGTTAGATTCCTAGACACAGTCATTCTTCTCTAAAGAGAGGTTGTTACCTCGAATCATGTATGTACGTAGATTACTGATTTTAAAATAATTAATAATAAATAAAAAAATATTATATACGGCCAACTAAATTATGGACGATTTTTTTATTTAAATTATGAACTTCGAAGCGAAGCCGTTATTTCAATGTATTTATCACTAAAAAATTTACTATATATATATATATATATTTATATATATATATATATATGTGTGTGTGTGTGTGCGTGTGTGTGTATATATGCATTGGCTTCACATTTAAATTTGCATTAGGACAGTTAGAACTATGAAGGAAATACCAAAACCTAAAGAAAGAAGAAACAATTAAGGCTTTTCACCATGTGAAGGCTCTCCACTAGAATGGTATGCATTTGCTGCATGCGCGATTAATGTTTGATATTACGAGTTAATCGAAATACGTTTCCTTTAATAGTAAGGGACATTATTATTAACACTAAATTTTAAAGATTTATATAGAAAGTGCCGAAATGTGAACAGACTCTGCTATTGGTCCAAAATTCTATATAAATTTGTAGATTCTGAATCTTAAATCGTAGTCATTTATAAAGATACCAGCTAAATAAATTCGTAATTTTGTCCTAGGTTTCAGAACGCCAATTAATCGAGTTACTTTGTATTTGGTCCTTGTTCACATCGTCCCAAAGATTCCACGATGATCCAAACACATTAATTAATCGACAAGTGAATTCCTCGATGAACAAATGTAACACTTCACAAGATAGACACTAAAAATGGTGATTATTTAATCAATATTTATTGTCTTGAACATCATCACAGAAAAAGTCATTAGCAGGGAGCGTAATGAGTCTACAGAGTAATGTAATTCATTACCCTTTTGTCTCTTTCATCTACATGATCCCCCCCTCTTCGGCATCGTCCAGAATGGTTGCGTGGTCTAAGGTTAATCTGTAAACCGAACACATAATCGATGATTCATTCAATCGATTTTTTGTCGGTGGTTGAACTAATTTTCTCATGTGATCTGTGGTCAAGTTGAAAGAAGTAACATTGTTAGACAAAATAAATAAAAAAATCGCAGAATTTAATTATGGTTAAACAACGAGCCAAAACAAAAACAAAAATCGTTACACATAAAGTAAGCTGTTTCCAACCATCATTTTATATGAAAAAAAAATCGTTCGATTATAAAATAGATAGAGCTACACAATTTGGTTCTTTCACACACACACACACGAAAAAATGTTTTTTGTAAAAACTTTATAAATAGATAACAATAAATATAGTTTATAGTCTCATTATTCGTACGTCACACAATTTCTTTTATATACAAACCAAACCTACCGTCTCTTGGAACTTAAGTAGCTACCATTTTGACTCATGTCTTACATGGGAACTTGTAGGACTTAAACAGTTAGGGGAGTGTTAACATTACATTTAAACTACTGTAGGTGCGTATAGTTAGAAAGAGGGAATTCCCAAATCTATCACTACGAAGAAAGTCTTATAATACAAGGTTTACAGCATCTCTGGACCTAAATATAAACGGTGTGGTAATTCGATGCTGGTCAGGTTAGTCGGGATTTTGTATGTCACTAGCAATATAATTTCAATCAGAGAACACATTCCTCAAATCGTTCATTGTATTTAGTTAGCCAAAAGGCCCGTTCACCATTTTGAATATCATATTTCCGATGTACTAAATATTTGATCATTAACATAATTATTAATTTTTTATTCTTCATTTTATTAATAATATGCTTTATATTAATAGTAATATTAGTGGTATTTAAATTTCGACAATGATTTAATTCCACTGTTAACCCTAACGTACGGATAGGTTACTTATATAGATATACACATATCAACGATAAAAAAGTATATATATATATATATATATATATATATATATATATATATATATATGTAATGATATAGGCTCACATACTTGAATACATTCACAAACCACATTTATTTATAAAGAGTATCTAACTATATCTAACTGAGTCATTTAATACTTAAAATCTATTCAAAATTACGGATCTACTAAAACTATAAATGCTGTATCATGCGATAAAAATTCTTACGAACCAATTGCTGAAATAGTTATGGTCTGGTAGACCAACATACAACCTACTTTAAAAACTTGTTTGCTAGGTATTTTCCGGTGTGTTGACAACGAATATCGTATTTAAAATTTGGGTCGCAACTAGTTTTCACGATATTGCAAACATAGTTTTTCGTATGTTTCATGTAATAATGAACGTGCCGGCCATATTCGTTCATGACGCACGCGCGCAGATACTCGGGGGAGGAGGGGACGACGTAAATAAAATTTTATTAACAAAAATTTACTGATTTAACTTTTAAGCGAAAAAGTTTATTTGGTAATTTTTAAAAAAATTTTAAAATTTTTTTTACAATACAAGTCCAACTCATCTTTCAGATTCGAAATGTCGAATTTTATAAGTTTTCACCTATGCTGGCAATAAAGAACGGCTTTCGGGATAAATACCTTAAACTACCCATCTAAAGAACGGTTTTCGGAATAAACACCCCCAACTTCCTTATGTTAAGAACGGTTTTCGGAATAGAAAGCCTCCATCTCTCGATATTAAGAACGGCTTTCGGAATGGACCCCCCAAACTCCTTATGTTAAGAACGGGTTATCATTATCTTGAATTTCATTACGCCGTCCCCCCTCCATTTCTGATCGGGGTATGCGTGTGTGCGTCATAAACAAATACGGCCGCCACGTACATCACTACATGAAACGTGCCGAAAAGTATGTTTACAATATCGTGAAAACTAGTGGCCAAACTTATTTTAAATACGATTTCCGTTTTCATCAAATGAATGATTAATTTAAATTACACATCCAAATTTGAATTATAACGTCCATAGGTAACTCAAAAAGAACATAAATGGAATCATATATTATTAAATATTTAAACTGCCAGTATATGACGTTACAAAAAAAATCACTCACTCGACAACATTTTTTAAAATACCAATTTTCTCGTTCTGATATAGAACAAAAGACAGCTACTCACAATACGTATATTTTCATATAATATACTGATATTTTATTCTCTTTAATAAAATTACCCGAGAAAGTCTTAAAATAAAGACGAATCGTTGATGAACATATTATTTTATTCGTCCTTTTTTATGTTCCACATGTTCATGTATATCATTTTATGTATCATATCTATATCTATCTATATATATATATATATATATATATATATATATATATATATATATATATATATATATATATATATATAAAGTCACAAGTTCATATACACACATAGATACACACCTTACAGGTTAAGGTCTAAGGGTATAGCCACATAAAAAGAACTATTATTTATTGACCTGGCGTTAATATATATTTTTACTCACAAGTCTTAATAAATTGATAGATTGCTCAAGTCAAATACCACTAAAAGTGTATTTATCTTAATTCAATTACGGCTACTAAAGTGTTTACATTTAGTATATATGACATCAGATATTATTTTTAACTCAGCGGAAGAAATTATGATTATTTCGTTAGCTTATTGTAATATATACAGAATAAATTGTTTTACTCGCATACAATAAATTGATATTTCATTTCTATTCTTTAGAAATTCATATTTAAATGGAAATGCATTACTAGCTTATTTTTCATAGAGACAACGACACAGATAAGTGCCGTTGCAATTGAGCATATCGATTTGTTAACATGTTCTATCTTATTACAGTTGCTATACTTTTTCTTTATGACAAAAAATGTGTTTGCATATTAAGGTTTCCCCGCTGCTTCATTTATTTTAAACTATTTACCGGTTTCTCTATTCAGCCTTTTATTTAGAATATAGCCATGTAGTGTTTTACAAGGCTAAGATTATTTGCAAAAAGGGGCCAGCTGGAAACTACACTATATTTTTAATCACACAATTTTTCTTGTTAATGTACATGCATTCCTTTCTCTAAGACGGTAATCTTTTCTCTCGTTATTATTATTGTATAACTATAATTAAGAGAAACGTTTATTTATCATTCAGTGCAAATAATAATAATAATAATATACCAGGAAATGTCGATGTCAAACATCAAGAAATATATATGCCCGATTTTTTATTTGACTAAGATGTAAAAGAATGATTTTATCAAATATTATTCTAATTTTATTTTTTCTGACAGATTTCATGACATGAAATTATAATATTTATATACACCTTTAGATCTTTATAAGACCTTTAGACCTTTTTAGATCATTTTTATGACCGTAACTGTTTCAGTCTTTTTAAAATGATTTAATGTTAATGCAACGGATAATTAATATTTGTGATATGTTTAATAATAGGGATCAGCATATATTGAATGATAATTCTCCTGCATTAAGAGTTTTATATTTTCCATAGACGAAGTAAAATCGCACATCTAAAAGGTATTATTAATTTTGATTCGTAGCATAGTTTCCACTTAAAATCCAAGTTTTCCATGGTTTGATATAAAAGCTTTTTGACTCCATCAGATTTGAGGTTAATACTACTTCTAATTACAAACTGTCAGCTGTGTACCATCATGACATTTATCATATTTATTCATTCAGCTAAATATAAAAGCAGGAGACCAACGAAATCAAACATTGCAGCATTCTTTATATATATATATATATATATATATATATATATATATATATATATATATATATATATATATATATATATATTATACAGGGCCATCAATATTTAGCGTTACAGTCTATTTCAAACTATAATTTTAATCATTTTCTCGGTGTTCCTCTATTTTTGACACTTATTCGTGAATCTTCATTCTTTCAGATACCAGAATATAACCATGAGTAGTATTTTAGACAAACGGACTGCAATTGTTGAGCTGTTTAAAGCAGGAAACTCAAGGAAGGATATCTGTAAGAGCCTGAAAGCGAACAGAATGCTGGTGTGGATGGCTTTAAAACGTTTTGAGGAGAGTGAAACCATTCAGAATAGGCCAGGGCAAGGGCACCCTCGAACAGCTAGAACCCCTAAGCTTGTTAAATCCATCAGAGAAAAGATCAGGAGCAATCCAAGAGATCCATCCAGAATCTGGCTAAAGAGTCGAGCGTGTCGTATGAGGCCAGGCCAACTGTACTCCGAAAGGACTTGAAGATGTCTCCATTCAAGCGTGTCAAGAAACAACACCTTTCTGCTCAAGTTGTTGCTAAATGACTCCAAAGATGCCGGATTCTTCTTTCCCGCATTCAGGATGGCACGCTACCGAATCTCGTTTTCAGTGATGAAAAGAAATTTGATGTTGAACATCACTTTAACGCCTAAAACGATCGGGTTTGCTCGAAGGATCCCGAGTGGTGACAAAGAAACAATGTGCCGCCTCAGTGATGGTCTGGGCAGCCGTGGCGGATTCTGGTAAAAGCCCCCTCTTTTTGTTGACCAGGGGGTGAAATTGAACCAGCAAAACTATCAAGATGACATCCTCGTTGGTGCATTGTTGCCCTGGACACAGAAGCACTTCAAAAAACGTCCCTGGTCTTTTCAGCACGACTCCGCACCATCACATGGGGCCAAAAAGACTCAGGAGTGGATTTCCGAGAATGTCCCGCACTTCATTCCCAAAGAGGAATGCCCCCCATTTTCCCACGGTTTTAATCCCCTTGATTTTGGGGTCTGGTCATACCTTTAGATCAAGGTCTCGGCCACTCACCATCAATGTTTGGAAGCTCTGAAGGTGAAACTGCAGAAGGAGTGGGCCAAAGTCCCCCAGAAAGTAATTCGTGACACATTTAAGGGTTTTCCTTAACGTCTTCAACTAGTTATTGCCGCAGATGGTGGACACATCGAATAATATGTTGTGTATTAAATTTCTATTGCTTTTTCTACAATAATACATTTGCAAATATTCTAAATTTTGTCTAATTTCCTAAATCTAACCACTTGTAATGATAAATACTGATGCTCCTATATATATATATATATATATATATATATATATATATTCTTCTTCTTCTTCCTCTTCTTCTTCTTCTTCTTCTTCTTCTTCTTCTTCTTATTATTATTATTATTATTATTATTATCCCCAAAAGAAGGGTGGATCTGAAAATTAACCCTTGTCCGTTCGGCTGTTCATCCGTTCGTCTGTCCGCATTTTTCTCAATAACTACACCATGGAATTTTTTTTAATGTGGCACAAACATGAAACCTGATATAAGTTAAAAAGTAATAGAACGGATTTTCCATGAAAACTCCGGTTGCCCCCCCTATAGGGGTGCCTTTCGGATTAAAATGATTAAAATTGACACTTTTGTACTTATTAAAAAAAGAAAAATTGATGGCTTGGATTTTTATAAAACTTTATAAGAAGCTGAAACTAACTGGTTACTATATAATCTTGTTTGGCTATACTTCGCGATATCTTTTGAGTGTGCCCCATGTGCTATTTTATGGCTAATAAAAACATTTCATTTTGGAGACTGTTTTACCATATTTGTCCCCAATTTTCTAGGTATGTAAATTTAGCAGTGTTGCATGGTGCTGAACTCAAATTTCAATATGTTAAGGCTTTGGGGGCTTTGGGGGGTTAAATGAGAAGAGGGACAAATGATGAACTTAGTCATTTCTTTTATTTTGCGTGGTGCAGAACTCGAATTTACATAAATTAAGGCCTAAAACTTCACTGTTTGCTCATTTTCACCAGGATTTGAGCCCCCTAGGGACTTTGGGGGCTTAATGGAGGGTGTCAAATGCTGAACATAGTCATTGTTTATGTCTCGTTCACTGTGCACTCATGAGGGACCATGCATGCTCCACTTGTTTAATTTAAATTCATTATTGAAGTGAGTATTATTTATTAATTTATTTATTGCGGATTATCATCCTTATCTTTTTAGTTGTTGTTTCACGACTTTTCGGCTAACTATTCGTCTGGCCTTCGTCAGGTGGTGACTGCGAGGCGATAGGAATTCCGAATCTCCTTACTGAATCCTTAGTAATTATTGCCTTCCATAGTTGTTGAGAGAGATGGGGGAGAACAAAAACAGATAAATATAGACAGAAAAATATATGAGAAGATTTCTAGGAATATTTAAACAATTTCCGATAAAAATCTTATTACGCAATTTTCAGATCAATCTTCTTTTTCTATAATTGCATCGGAAATATATGATACTGAATTAAAAATATAAAATCAGAAAAATAAAATACAAATAATTCGATTCGATGAATAACAAAATAGCTTGGAAATGTATACACAAGTATACTTTATATATATATATATATATATATATATATATATATATATATATATATATATATATATAAACAACACATTCATACACACTTATCTATATATATACATACACAAAGACACACACAGACACACACACACACACACACACACACACACACACACACACACACACATATATATATATATATATATATATATATATATATATATATATATATATATAGTCTTGGAACATTCCCAATATTTAAAACTTTAATTCGTTTATAAGCAAATTAATGTCGTTTGAATCTTTTAATATTACTTTGCTTGCAAGAATCTCACTAATCCTAGCATAATCCTCGTGATTTCACTTGTTTATTCGTATAAAACGCTTGCGATTATTTCAAATTATATATATATATATATATATATATATATATATATATATATATATATATATATATATATATATATATAGCAAATATAAATTATCACCATTTTTCAGCAAACACGTGAACATGTTTTCGCGCAAGAGTACACATATTTCGTCACCGTTTATTGAACATTATAATTCATCATCTTTGATTTACTCACTGAAATTCCTGATAGATTCTAGTAAATATGTCACCGTCTTTACATCTCTTATCGGACTAGAGATCACCGGGCCTTTATTTACATACCTATACATACCCACATATCACCGGAGAAATACTTACCATATTAGATACATTCACTTACTTCATGTAAATGTTAGTCCAGAAACTGGAATACACTCTGTCTACTCTGTCTTGCCTGATTCTTGGAACAAAGGAATGCACCGCAATCAGCAGTTCAACATATAGTGATTAACACTTGAAACAGAATGAGAGTTCTTTTTTTTTTTGTTTGAAAATAAAAATGTGATATATCTCATATACACGCTCGATATGTTATCTTAATAAATTATTCGATGAAAGTACAGAATAGTTATAACATACCTACCCTTTCCCTATGTTTGCAGTAGGTATTTAAATAATACTATAATTTTTACACGGTATCTTCTCTGCATAAATTCAGAATTTTGTCGTATACGTTCATATATTCCTACTGTAAAGTTAAAGAGCATTCATGGATTTATATAAGCACTTTTATTTAAATTATTGTTCTGTTATTCTGTTATGCTTTTTAACAAATGAAAAAGAAATACAGTATACACTTTCTATTTTGTTTATGTGGCGTGAATATTACCATTTACATATCGATTTTTTCCAATCATAATACAAATTTCAGAAAGCATTTCACTTTCTCTTCAAGTTTTTGTGAATTATTCAGTGAAAGTAGAGAATAGTTAGACGATAGCAGCCATCCAAATGTTAAGAATGGGGTTGCTTCATAGCGAGTTTCTACTACTGTTCCGGTAGTAATTTTTATCCTCTAGAGACATGGCTAGTCCGTTGACTTTCAGGAATAGACTGAATGGCGACTGGGGATAGACCAGTGACACCTGGAAAGACAGGGGACGTTGGGAAAGACCAAATGAACTCACCGGGCCAGCTACGCAGAGTTCTTATAACACAAGCTACAGATAAAGACAAAGAAAGATGCCCTCAAGATTCACCGAAAGGGAGGGAGGATTATGGATCCAAAGAAACGAACGTATATGACCCAGGCATACCAACGGATTATGATTAAAGAACATACGGAATTCCCATGCGTCTGTGGACGAAAATTAATTCCTTAAAAGGAAGGAAGATTCACCAAAGCAAAAAGGGATGTGCCAGTCATCCAGTGACTCATATGCAGCGCTCTGATACCTCAGATAAGACGTCGGAACACCAAGGCCAAGACAAAACCCACATTGCGAGGATATCCAAGCAATTGGGCCAGTGAGTGAGTTGAAACTCCCCAGAATCAAATTTCCACCGGCGGACAATTCGGAAGAATGGTGTATGCTTGATCATACAATAAGCAATGCATTACATAAAGAACTAGATAGAAAGAAGTATGATCAACGATTAAAAGAGTGTGGTAATGTCATATACCGCATTTGCATTGCATTATATGGTGAGAAAGTGAAATCAACTAAACCGCCCGTAAAGAAAAACAGACGACAGCGGGAGATGGCTGATCTTAGGAATAAGAAAAAAAAACATCTGAAACGACAACTCCGCGTTTCAAATCCTTTTGAAAAAGTGGGTTTATTGAATACTAGCAGGGGTTACTCGGCGTTGCCTGGGTGATCAGCCCCCTTCCCATTCCGAGGGGTAACAAAAAAAGTCACCCCTCTGGATTTACATGCTTGGTGCCGGCCTCCCCCCTTCGGGGAGAGATAATCCCCAACCCCACCTTCAGGGAGGAGGGTGCCTGGAGGCTTCTCCCCCCCAAGAAAAAAGTCACCTCATCCTGGCCTCTTCGCCCTCCCCCACTCCTTGGGGGGGACAGCGGCTCCCTCCTTTGGGGGAGAAACTGCCAAGCTCCCCCCTTTCGGGTGAGAAAATGCCAGGCTTCCCCTTTACAGACAGCGTTACAAAACTTCAAAATTGGATTAAAATAAAGAAATAAAGAAAGAACACGGTGATTTATACTGAAACTCATCTAATATTAATAATACAAAATAATTTAAAAAACACAAGTTTATTTAAGTATTATAAGCAATTGAATATTTCGTTGTATTATAGATTTTAAAGATTAGAATGCGTTCTTTAATTACTTATAAATTACATTTTAAAAAAGTGAAGGAACACGATTTGATTTGTAGTAAACTTGAAGTTTATTTAATATAATTAAATGAAAATTATGCATGTAAGATTATGAATATTTGAAGCAGAACACAAGCAAAACATTTGATATGAGTTAAGACAATAAACAAATATTAAAATTAAACTATTTTTTTTAATCAAAATAAATTTTTTAAAAATCAAAATGAATGTTGAGTTTGTATTACTGTACACATAGATTCGAAAAAGTTGTCAAAAAACAAATATATAACAAATAAATGTTATCAAAAGCAAGATAAGTTACTTTTCTACCAAACTGGATATATTTTTCGTATTTTTTTTCAATGTAACATGTTTATTCAGCTCGAACACCATACAGTGTTTATCGATGTATTGGAAAATTCAAGATGGCGTCTGACTCCCTCTTTAACACGGTAAGTTTGGGAAAAGGTGTTATAAATAAAAAACTGGATAAAATACTGTTAAACACTCGCTCAATATATGTTACCGTGACATAGCTTGACATATATTCGGCGGGTTTTTATTTTATAGTTTTTTATTTATAACACCTTTTTCCAAACTTACGGTGTTAAAGAGGGTGTGAGACGCCATCTTGAATTTTCGAATACATCGGTAAACACTGTATGTTTTTCGAGCTGAATAAATATGTTACCTTGAATAAAAACACGAAAAATATATCCAGTTTGGCAGAAAAGTAACTTATCTTGCCTTTGATAACATTTATCTGTTATATATTTGTTTCCCCCCCTCCCAAAACAAATTATAGCGGTCGGTGTTCGGTAGTAGCGTATCTGGATATTTACCAAAAAAAAAAATTTAGTTTTGGCTATAAATTCCTAAACTCATTTCATCCTAAATAATTTAGGTGACTGAAATAGGAATCTAATTGAATCTTTAATTTCCTGAATAGTATCCGATAATTCATTTTTCTTCGAGTTATATCGAATACATTAATACGGACTTTAGGGGCTTTTTTCGTAATGTTACTGTAAAAATTATTTTTTATTGTTACAAATTACGATGCTTTAAAAAAAGCAAAAATAAATTCTTGCGTTTTTTATTTACTACTGAAAACCATAACTTTAGTAAAGGTAATTTTTGTTTAAACAAAATAAAACATTTTCACTAAGAGTTAAGTAAAAAGTAATTAGTTCATTATATTCTGCGATCATTATTTGAAAAAGTACTGCAATTTTCATTAAAATTCGTTAATTTCCTGATTTTTGGTGAATTTTTAAGTAAAGGGAGGAGTCAAAATGTGTATACACTTTGAGCGTCGTCATTCATTTTGAGACCACGTGTGGTTAATTTAAATATCCAGTTTGGCAGAAAAGTAACTTATCTTGCCTTTGATAACATTTATTTGTTATATATTTTTTTTGACAACTTTTTCGAATCTATGTGTACAGTAATACAAACCCGAAATGAAAAGACTACGTGTGAACGCGCGTTTTTTTTAGTTTAGTTTCATATATATATATATATATATATATATATATATATATATATATATATATATATATATATATATATAAAAATAAGTATTTTTAAATTTTATCTTTCTAGCTTTGCAAAAAAGTTTTAAAATTTTATCAGCCGGCATAATTTATTTTTAAATATTGAAAAATTTCAGGAAAATTAATTTTTGCTAGATTTTTAAAACATGTGTGTCAACAGCTTAAAAAAATCGTCTCTTCAAAAGAACATGTTATAAAGAGTATGTGTGCGCGTGTGCTGGGTAGTAGTAGTAGTACTAATAATCTGTCCAGCGTTTTCTTTCCTGTTGTGTGTACGTGTGTGCGGATAGCGCCAGAATTGCGGACGTTGAGTCGGAGGTTGGATTGTGATGTCTGGTGTAAGTTTCGTATTTTTGTAATTTGTAAATGGCAAGTTAGAAAAAAATTAAACCCTTCCAAGATGGACAATAAATAAGACCAAAATATTTTATGGTAAAGTTAAGAGCCTAAGAACTATAGTTTTTTAGGAGATGTGATTATTGGATTAACCAATCAGAAATCATCTGTGGCACCCACATCTCTGTTTTTATAGATATATAGATCTGGAAAGATCTCAAAGACAGACATAGTGCTCTTTGCAAGGCGGAACGCGCCAGGAAAAAAATCGACTGAAACGGAGAAAAGAGCGCGATCGGTTCATTCAAGGACCATATAAATATGCCCGAAATCTATTTGAACAACCAAAATCAGCAGTATTAAAAACTGAACAACATGTCTTAGAAACCTATATAAGACACACATACTCAGACCACAACCGGCACATCCCACTGGAAAAAAATAGCAAATTGATATGGCCAGAAATTCCTCATAAAAAGTTCAATATGAACATAATGACACATGAAGAGGTTAAACGCGTTGTCTTCAAAGCTAGAAATAAATCTGCACCAGGCCCGAATGGCATCCCCTTTTTACTTTACAAAAGATGCCCAAAAGTACTTAAATGGCTTTATATTAACTTGAAGTTGGAATCCCTGGAATAGCTGGTTGTCTGGAACATGGGAGTATGATATGGGAGGCTATCCAAAGAGCGAAAAAAACTGACTTGGACATCATTTGGCTCGATTTAGCTAATGCATATGGATCAGTGCCCCATCAAATGATTCAACTATCACTTCAAATGCACCACATCCCAGAGGGAATACGGAAAATGATTGCAATGTATTTTGATGGGTTTCACATGCGGTTTACCACAAATTACTACACGACAAACTGGATGAGACTTGAGGTGGGAATTGCAATGGGATGTACAGTATCGCCTATACTTTTTGCTTTAGCGATGCAAGTAATTCTCAAAGCAGCAGGAAACAATGTAAGCCATACTAAATTAGGCGAACAATGCGAAATGTCCCCATTAAAAGCTTACATGGACGATACCACGATCCTTACATCAAAAGAAGCTGACACCCGCAAGTTACTCAGCATTATGGATGAAATGAGGGTTTGGTCCAGAATGACTTTCAAGCCTAAGAAGTCCAGAAGCCTCTCTCTTAGAAAAGGAAAAGTGCATGAAGATATCTGTTTTTCAGTGGGTGGTCAGAAAATTCATACAGTCTCAGAAGAACCAATAAAAAGCCTGGGAAGATGGTACGATAAAACCTTGAAAGACTCCAACCAGGTTAAAATGACTATAAAAAACCGTCGATGAGAGTCTAAAGACGATCGGGCGCTGTCCACTTAAAGGTAAATACAAGGTATGGTGTCTTCAACACATGCTCATCCCAATTCTTTCATGGCCTTTTCTCATATATGAAGTTACTACGAGTACGGCTGAGGCAATCGAAGCGAAAATCAACAGATATACGAGGAAACGGCTAGTTTTGCCTCCAGGATTATCAATTATTGCCCTATATAGCAAACAATCCAAACTAAAATTACCGCTCAAGTCTATTGCAGAGGAGTTCAAAGCAGGGAAAGTCAGATTCCAGATGATGTTGGACAATTCCAACGACACTGTTATAAAGATAGTACAACCCTCTCTTAAAACAGGAAGGAAATGAAAAGTCCGAGATGCTATAAATGAAGCGAAAGAAAACCTAGCCTTCGAAGAAGTCATTGGGCTCACTCAGACAGGGAAATCTGGACTGGGAATGACCAGCATTCAAAGATGGTCTACGGCTACAACCAAAGAGCGCCGAGATCTGGTCATTCAGGAAATAAGGAGCAAGGAGGAAAGCAAAAGGCGCGTAATAGCCATTCAACAGTCACAGCAGGGACAATGGACACACTGGGAAGAAGTTATGCAAAGATCCATTACATGGAATGACATCTGGCAAATGTCGCCGCTAAGGTTGAGTTTCATAATACGCTCAACTTACGACATGCTTCATCAATGACTAACCTTGCCAAATGGAAGAAAGGGGATGATCCAACCTGTCCTGTATGCAAAGAAAAACCTCAGATTATGGCACATGTTCTTAGTTCCTGCAGAGTGGTCCTTGCTAATGGGCGATATACGTGGCGGCACAACAGGGTATTGGAAGAACTGACCACAACAATAAGCAACCATATGAAGCCCGAAGCAGCTAACATAAATCACAATTTTGTTTGCTGAGGTGGGAAAATGTGGATCGGATCAAAACGTATAACTAGCCCATTGCTAGTACAGAACCAAAATATTCTCAGAATCAATGATGATTGGATAGTCGCCGCAGATCTCCCTAGCTGGCAAAGTAATTATCCAAAAATTATAATAGCAAAGGGTCAATGGCCAGACATTGTTCTCTCGTCAATAACAAGGAAAAATCGTTTTGATTGAATTGACAGTACCTTCTGAGAGCCGGGTGGAGAAGCAACACCAATACAAGATGGAGAAATATGAAGACCTAAAAAGAGAGTTGACCCGTGAAGTTTACGTTACAATTCTTCGAGCTGTTGAAATTGGAGCAAGAGGTTCATTTCAGGCTCTTTATATCAACTTTTAGGACAGCTTGGAATTAAGGGCCGAAAAAGAAGCGCAGCATGTAAAAATCTAACAAAAATTACTGAACAATGTGCAACCTGGCTCTGGGTTAAAAGAAATACCGAGTGTTAATATGCATCCACAGTGCTGATTTATTTAGTTAATAATTTTAATTTTTTAATTTTTTTAAATTTTTTATTTTGTTTAACATTTTTTAAAAAATTATTTATTTATTTATTTTCTTTCTTTTCTCCTTTTTTATTTTCTTTCGTTCCTTTTTTTGTTTTTGTTTTTTGTTTTGTTTTTCTATACTTTCGATATGAGTGCGTCTTAACTTAACGGACTTTATATAGACGCAGCCTTTAAATTTAAACGTCAGGCGCGCAAAGCCGTCATTATATGAAACGCCAATTTTTACTGTATTGAACAGTTAATTCAAATACAATTCATATATCTAAGCCTCGCATCAACGAATGTGGCTGATGCGAAAAAGCCGTAAACAGGAAAATACTCACCTAGACTGGATTTACAGTAACTTATAACAGCCGAGTAGAAACAACATTAATACGTAAAGAGAGAGAGAGAGAGAGAGAGAGAGAGAGAGAGAGAGAGAGAGAGAGAGAGAGAGAGCTGACGTTACAATCTAGGCGAAAAGGAACACCGCATGATATGTTCGCAAGGGTCTACTGTGCAGTTATTACTGTGAGTAGATTTTTTATTTTTATATTTTTTTTATGTGTTCATGTATACATATATATATTTTTTATTAATGTTATGTATATATATATACCTTTAGTTATATACATATATATATAGTACTTTTATTATTATTATTATTATTATTATTATTATTATTATTATTATTATTATTATTGTTATTATTGTTTATTATTGTTAATATTATCATTATTTTCTTCGATATGTGCACGTCCTAACAATATGTCAGACGTAGCCTTTGAACATTGAACGACATGCGCAAAGTCATTGCTCGTAACAAGAGCCGTTTAATTATCAAATGGCTTTTCTTTTAACTGTATTGAGCAGATAATTGGGCCTCACATCAGTGAGGGGGGCGTACGCGAACAAGCCGTAGAGAGGAAAGCCCCGAAACGGAGCGTATTCTCTCCTGATGACCCAATATTATCTATAAGACGAAATACCCCCAAACATGACTACATAAAGTTTTAAAAGACATGCTATGAAATACCCCCCAAAAGCACCATCCTATAAAACTCAGACGAGGAAAGCCCTAGGAAGGCGCTTCATCTCTCCCTTGACATTGACTTTATCAAAAAAGAAAATAGCTAACACACATCAGTATATACAATCCTATAAGTTAAGCTGTTTCTCTCAAATAGAACATCTTCTGTTGTTCGCTTGATACATAGCGAGTTTCTACTACTGTCCCGGTAGTAATTTTTATCCTCTAACGTAATTGTTTCTAATGACAATAACAGTAGTTAAACTATACTGTGACGTTATTATCTGATATACATTCTCCTCCATATATTTGTTTAAATATGTATTTTAAAACATATTTCAACTTTTGTGCATACACTCTTTTTTATTTAGAAGCTCAATGTATGTTAAATATAAACACAGATCATATATAAGAGAATAAATAGTATAGTTACATTCCAAGTACAGTTACAATTCAAGATTCAAATATATCTTTTTCATGCTAAACAATTTCTTCAGCATGTTAAAATTTCTGTAAATTGTTATAGATCCGTTTCGTTATGCAAGAAACAAACGGTTGGTATTATGTCATTAACAAAATTTATATCGATACTCTACCGCTGACTGGGATGTCTTCCGTACACTTATATCCGATCTACGCCTGCATTCTATGTTTAAAAAGGATGTGCCCTCCATAGTATCAGACCTGACCGAATGGCTTATTATAGGCATAGACTAATTCATACCATCAAAAAATTCCAACAAAAACATAACAGCCAGCCATCGTTCTCCCAAGAATGTGCTACTGCCATCGCGCACAGAAATCTCCTTTTCCATAGCTACCAACATAATAGATGCACTGAAACTAAAGCAGTTTTCAGGACTGCCAGCAACCACTGCGAAAAAGTAATAAAAAATGCGACAGAGCTATATGCTCAGTCAGTTAAATCCAAAGTAGCTTAGCAGCAGCTTGGTTCCCACCAGTTTTGGCAAATAGCAAACAGGATCTTGAACAGAATTGTGCGTTCTATCCCAACCATCAATGGACCTGAGGCCAAACTATTTGCCAAGAACTTTGCAGCTAATTCTACCCTATGCGACGAAGGCCATCAACTCTCCGTATTTCCTCCTATAACGGACAACACGCTATGCAACATACAAATATCTGTGAGTGAGGTCGCCAAGCTAATCAAGAACCTTGATTCCAGTAAAGCAACTGGCCCTGACGGCATTCCAATCATTGTGCTGAAAAAGCTTCACCCAGAACTTGCCCCCATACTTACAAAACTCTTTAAGCGTTGTCTTAAAGAGAAGTGCTCGTCAACACCCTGGAAAACCTAGTCAGTATGCCCTGTATTTAAAAATTCAAGTGATAATTCCTCTCCCTCTCAGTACAGACCAATAAGTCTCCTGTGTGTTATAAGTAAGTTGCTGGAATCCATATTAAATAGAGAAGTAGTCAACCACCTCAGCAGAAATCACCTCCTTAGTGACATGCAATATGGTTTCCGTTCTGCCATATCTACAGCAGATGTGCTCACTGTTATATCTCATAGGATTAACGGATCTCTTGACAAAGGCTTCCTCCCTAGTGCAATTGCTCTTGACATAACAAAGGCCTTCGATAAGGTTTGCCACAAAAGACTACTTCACAAAATTTCCAGCTACGGTATAACTGGAAATGTTTTCTCGATCATAAAATCATTTCTCTCCGATAGGTTCATAAGAGTAGTGGTTGATGGGCAAAAATCAGAAATCCTCAATATTAATGCTGGAGTCCCTCAAGGGTCCATACTAGGCCCAACTCTCTTCCTGATATACATCAATGATCTTCCTAAACACATACTTAAATCAATCGTTGACATCTTTGCTGATGACACGACCATCTATGGCAACACATCAAAGGCTGTAAATGACAAAGTTCTCTCAGATTCTCTCTCCTCTGATCTTGAGCGCGTGCTACAGTGGGGGAGTAGGTGACTGGTTACTTTTAATGCATCTAAAAACAAACTCCTATCCTTACATCATCAACGCTCTGATCCCTATCAGACATCAATTAAAATGGGTGGCTATCGTCTAGGGGAAGCCCCATGTTTTGATAAGCTTCTGGGCTTGACCTTTACTCCTGACCTTCAATGGAACACGTACATCAAGTCAGTTACCAAGGTCGCTGGAAAGATGGTGGGATCCTTCTACCGCTCCAGAAGATATCTCACCCCTTATGCAATTCTCTATCTGTATAAAAACCAAGTACGTCCAATGATGGAGAACTGCTGCCACATCTGGGCAGGAGCTGCTAAAAACAGCCTATCCTGCCTTGACAGTACAAAATAGGCTTCGTGGCCTAATGGGCGATGCCCTTTTCTCTTCCCTGCAACCTCTCTCCAACAGGAGAGACGTTGAGAGCCTGTCTTTGTTTTATCGTTACTACCATGGCAGGTGCTTGTCTGAACTCCAATCTTTGCCCCCCCTCACCAATCTTTCACGATAAACACCCGCCTAGCTGAAACCACTGTCAAAAATTTTCCCCACTCTTATCTGTGCCAAAATCAAGACGTGGATTCCATGAACAGAGCTTTTTTTCTTAGAAGTGCACGCCTGTGGAACTCTGTTCCGGTTGGCTGTTTTCCAGCTGACTAAAACCTGGATGTCTTCAAGTCCAATGTAAACAGGTTCCTGATAACCCGCCACCTTAAGTAAACATTTTATCAAATCTCCAACACTAACGTACTGTACACACAATACCACTTATCCCAGAGTGGCCTCCGGGCCTTGATAAGTGGTGACTACCTTGTAAAAAAACACATCTCTTTTCGGTCATATACTCTTCAGAAAAATTAGAAATTGCTTGATTAGATATAAAATTTCGTGATAATGTAATGCTGCAAGAAGAAATAAAGTTCATAGGAGACTCAACACTGTGTGTTGGCTTTTTGGCAACCATCTTTACTTATGTATATATATATATATATATATATATATATATATATATTTATATATATATATATCATGAAATTAATAGAAAAAGTTTACTATGTAAATACAAGTTTTAATTATGCAAACCAAGTTAAAAAGAAGAAAGAAAAAAGCTCGATACATCAGTGGGAAGTAGAGTTTAATACTATAAATATAAATAAATCTGTAAATCAGAAATTTACATAAACAGATTTATTTTACAAGCATCATTAGGCATTTTATGACCACCAACATAAAATGCTGTTTCAGAAAGTAGCTGTGCGCTATATCTGCTAATCAGTTTTTATTCTCTGACGAGAACATTACATTCTTTGAAACTCCGCGGAATAAGGATATTTCACCTTCTTTTTTATTGGAGGTATTCTGTCGAAAAATAAATTTGTATATGTAAATTTCTGATTTACAGGTTTTATTTATACTTATGATATATATGTATATATATATATATATATATATATATATATATATATATATATAAATTTTTCTGCACGGTAATGCCCGATCGCACGTTAGCTAAACCGACCTTGAAGATGTTTAACGAATAAGGCTACGAAACTCTGCCTTATTCGCCGCACACTCCAGACTTCTACTCTACCGACTAACACTTTTTCAAGCATCTCGACAACTTTTTGCATAAGAAATTCTTCAAAAACCTAAGCGATATCAAAACGTCTTCAGCGACTTCATTGCCTCAAAAACGCAAGATTTTTACGCCACTGGCATAAATACACGTTTTTGTATTCGCAAAAGTGCGTTGACTCTACTCGTTCTTATTTCGATCAATAATTTATTTGCTTGAGCCAAGACATGTTCATTTGAACTGAAAAGTTAAAAACCGCAATAATTTTCTTGTCAATTTTATACATCTGATTAGTCTTACGCTTCTACATATAATAATGCTTCTTTTTATGTGTAGTGTTTAATATGCTAACATATTATAAGCTGTATATAGTTTTATTCATGTAATTATTAACCTTTATCTTAAGTAACATTCTTTGTATAGTTACGAGATTAATAAACCTATTTACCACGTGAAGTTGTAATAATGGTTATTAATTTAAAAACGGCAAACTACCAAACGCTAATATTTATTTGAACATTTCTGGCTTTTGTGTTCATGTATACATGGAGAGAAAGAAAGGTAACGAGAGAGATAGAAAAAGATGAAACAGCATAAATAGAGAAATGGTGACAGAGAAAAAGGAATACACATATATTTTGTGATATTTCTGGGAGTGCGTAAATTGTTTTCGATAAAAATGTTATTAACCCATTTTCAAAACAGTTCTGAAGCAAATTTGATTGTCAATAATTGCATATGTCTTTGAATTTCGATTCCAATCTGTAATTGATGTGAATCACAGCTTGGATTCGCTATTTCAAATATTAATGTTATTGCCTGTCAACGTGAACAGCCGTCACGTTGGAAAACTTTATTTTCGATAATATAATAATGCTAAACATATAAATACTGATAAACCGAAACAATCGTGTATATATATATATATATATATATATATATATATATATATATATATATATATATATATATATATATCAATGAGAACAAAGGGATGTAGTGTTTACATGATTTACGCAATGGTAAACTTAAAACTAATATAAATAACAGTATTTTTATATAGAAAATGTAATCCCAACCGAATTAAAAAGCTCAATACGCAATAGGGAGTAGAGCTTATTATCAGAGAAAGAAAATTAAAAGTGTAAGTTGAACTTTCCAATCAAAATTGGTTTTTCGACTATATACTGAAAAAAAAAACAATATACAAAGTCTTTATTCCGTGGAGTTTCAATGAAAGCGATTCTTGTTATACTTCTCATCAGAAGACATAAAGAAATCAGCAAATTATAGTTGTAGCAATGCTAGAATTTGCTAATTAAGGCATTAAGTGAAACCGCAATTTATTGTAGTTATAAATTTCGAAATAAACAAGTGAAAAATATTATATATATATATATATATATATATATATATATATATCATAATATTTCAAATTGCATGAAAATCCTCTCAAGTTGACCCGAAATAGTTCTTTAGAGAGAATGGTGCCCAAAATAAGTCCAGCGTGACGATGCATGCAATCCGATTGGAAAGCCTTCAAAATAGCTAAAATAATGAAACTTGTTTATTTCCGGGCAGTGCCGTATCCCAAAAGGAAGTATGTCCCCAGTCAAATAGGACCTAATAGTAAAAAGAGGAAAAACCAGTATGAGAACCTTCATCATCGGCTTAATTAAGTCTCTAAAACACATTCAGCGTAATATGTATAACATAACATTATCTTTATCTACATATAATAAAATAGAAACAATTATTCCCTTGTGGAAAAATCATTATAGCTGCGCTAGTGCAGACGCTACGTATAAATTCAATATGTGCTCACTAATCTATATTATCTGTTGTCAGCTTTACACATATTATTACTATTCACTTTCACGTTCCATCCAACAATTTTATATTATTCCTTTTGTCGGATTCATTTACCCTTGATTCGGTCGACGATGGCAATCTTTCTAGGGCAATTGCTCTTGACATATCTAAAGCCTTTGATAGGGTATGACATAAAGGTTTACTTCATAAGATCGCTAGTTATGGTATAGCTGGAAATGTCTTCTCAATTATTAAATCATTTCTTTCTGATAGGTTCATAAGAGTAGTAGTTGAGGGGCAAAAATCAGAAGGTCACAGTATTAATGCCGGTGTCCCTCAGGGGTCCATCCTGGGCCCAACTCTTTTCCTGATCTACATTAATGATCTTCCAAATCACATCCTTACATCATTTGTAGACATTTATGCTTACGACACTACCATTTATGGTTGCACATCTAAGACAGTAAACGACCAAGTTCTCTCCAATTCTCTCTCCTCTGATCTTGAGCACGTAGTACAATGGGGAAAGGAGTGGCTGGCTACTTTTAATGCATCTAAAACCAAGCTTCTCTCTTTACATCATCAACATTCTAATCCACATTTGGCATCAATTGAAATGAATGGCTCTCGTCTTCAGGAGGTCTCAAGTTTTGACAAGCTTCTGGGCTTGACCATTACTCCTGATCTTTAATGGAGCACGTACATCAAATCTGTTGCCAAGGCCGCTGGAAAAATGGTGGGATCTTTCTATCGCTCCGGTAGATATCTCACTGCTGATGCTATTCTCTATCTATATAAGAGCAAGGTACGTCCAAAGATGGAATACTGTTGCCACATCTGGGCAGGAGCTGCTAGAAAGGATTTGTTCTGCCTTGATAGGGTTCAAAATAGACTTCGTAGCCTCGTAGGAGATGTCCTTTTCTCTTCGCTGCAACCTCTATCTCACAGAAGAGATGTTGCGAGTTTGTCTCTGATGTATCGTTATTTTCATGGAAAGTGTTCGACTGAGCTTCACGCTATCGTCCCCCCTCGCCAAACTTTCACAAGAAACACTCGTCTAGCTGTAAACACTATCAATAATTTCCCCCACTCTTTATCTGTGCCTAAACCTAAACGTAGATTCAATGAACAAAGCTTCTTTCTTAGAACTGCACGCCTGTGGAATTGTCTTCCGTTTTCCTGCTTTCCGGCTGACTACAATATGGTTGTGTTCAAGTCTAAAGTAAATAAGTTATTGATGAGCCGTTCCATATAAGTTATCAAATTTACCAAATTGTCATTACTAATGATTACTATATTGTCCAATTTATACTGTACACTCTGTAACCCTTATCCTTGAGTGGCCTCTGGGCCTTGATAATGTGGTGATGCCTATGTAAAAAAAAATAAAAATTGAAGCATGGCAACAAACTGTATTGCGTACGGTATTCAAGTACACCCTCCTTTTGGATTCTACCGTTTTTCCAATTAGGAAATTAGGAATTGGTTCTTAAATATTTATAATTAACTAACGAATTTTTTGTGGTTGGGAGATCAATTTAGTCCGACTTCTCAAATGTTTGTAACTGAAATTTTACAGCAATTTGGACATCCGCCTATGTAATTAAAGATACACATATTAATGGGGGTATTTTATTAATATGGAGAGGTGTTAAATTCTTTGTTAAAATCAATAAGTACGTCTAGGAAATTAAATGCTGCTGTCAGCATTTACTTCGTAAGTGGATGCAAGTTTCTTTTAAAATGTTTGTTAATTTCTTTATTTCCTGATTGATTTTTGTAAGAGAATTGATTTTATCGGATTGTGGAAATTAATGAAGAGTTTTTTTTTTTCAAGTATTAATATCTTATTAAGATTAGTATGTGGAAATTGTTGCCTGTTGGTCCGAGTAAAGAATCCATGGGAACACAATCAATTTATGTGTAAATGTTGCCATTATGATCGTATAATAGGACTTCAATCGTAACCTTTTATGATGCAGGATTGGTTTGGAGATAAGAGAGAGATCTATTATTATATAAATTAACCATCATAATTTAAATTGCTTCATAGGATGGGGCATGAGCAAATATATTTTCTGCATCAAGTGAGACAGACATTTTTCTAGTTTCAAAAATCTGTACACATTTTTCATATGATTTTATACTATATTTTGTTAATCAATATACAACTATGAGTTCATTGATTATTGTAGAGAATCTATTAATCGGGAGGCTATCATGCAGAAATATAAGACGGAAGGGAGAAGTTGTGTGTGTGGGTTTTATCATTGCTACATACGTATTCGATTTTGTAATAACCAATTATTTGGAGAAGTTATCAGTTGTCAGTGAAGCCATTATTTGATGCAATGAGTTATTTAACATGGATTTAGGTCTATTAATAGAATTAAAAAAAAACATTTGTAAATTTATTAAGGTCGTTTAAATGGTTTGTAAATTGTTTGTTAACCGATTTTATTTAGAACTATGCATATATTGGTTGTGCCAATTTTTATAGCTATATTGCTTGTGTGATTTCAGTGTTCTTCGTAGCGTTACATATTATTGTGTGAGATCATATTGGATCGTTTCATATTGTAAAACCTACTTTTCATGAATTAAAATTTACGAAATGTATATAAAGAGAGTGAGAGAGCATAAAAACGCAGAGAAGATAGGTGATAGATTAGACATATATAAAATTTATAATAAATAGAAGAAAGCTGGTCAGATAAAAATTGAAGAAAGTGAATTATCGTGGTATATTTAGTCTAATTGGAATTGCCTCTACTCACTAATAATGAACACTTTTATATTCAGATTCTGATGAGAAAGCTATAACAATCAACGGGACAGTTGGAAACTTTACTGAACTTGTTATATGAGATATTTTTCCAAGTAAATGACTACTTATCAAGGCTCGAAGGCCACTCGAGGAAGAAGGTTAATGCCTGTGGGTTGTAGTGTAGTAATGGCTTATGGTATAGATTCGGTAGAATTTGGATTATTTAAGGTGACGGATCGATTACAATTGATTACATGGAATTTGAAGGCTACAATATTGTAGTTGGTCGGGAAATGGCCCAGTGTAACAGTATTCCACAGGCGAGCAGGTTATAAAAAGCACTTTGTTCATAGCACCTGCGTTTCGATTGTGTGCACAGATAAAGAGTAAAGGTATTGCTAATAATAGTTGTATCTAAACGCGTGTTACTTCCTGCGAGCAACTACTGCCCATATATGGAAAGCATACGTAATTTTAGGATATACTTGTCTCTTATACATGTAAGGGATTGCATCGACAGTGAGATACCTGCAGGAGCTGAAGAATGATCCAACAATTCTTCAAACTATCTTGGATGCGATTTACGTGTCTCATATCAGATAAGGAGTGAAGGTCAGTCCCATAAGCTTGTCAAGACATGGGGTTTCCCCAAGACAAGAACCATTTATTTCAATTCAGGCAATGAGGCTGAAAGCGACTGTAATGAAAGGATGTCAGCTTTTTAGACGCATTTAAATAAACCACCCACCATTTTCCCATTGCTTATTGTGCTCAAGATACGAAAAGAAACAATTAGAAATATTTTTTCATTGCCAACTTTTAAAGTCTTATCGTCTGCATAAATGTATACGAATGATCTAACATTTAACAGATTATTGATGAAAATCAGGAAGAATGGAACTATTATGAACGCCAGTGTTGACACAATGAGCTCCTGATTTCTGCCTATCAACGACTACTCTTATATGCCTATCAGAGAGAAAGGTTTTAGTAGTTGACATTTTCAGCTATTTCATAGATCTTGTGAAGTACCCCTTTCTGCATACCCTCTTGATAGCCTTTGATATGTCAAAAGAGAAATTGCTCTAGAAACTAAGCCTCCTGTGAGATATAACTGCTAGCACACCTGCTGTAAACCAAGCAGCAAGAAACCATATTGCATATCAATGAGCAGGTTATTTATATTGTGGTGGTTTACAGATATCTCTATTTATAAAAGATTCTAGTAATTTTCTCATAACACACATGGGGTTTATTAGTTTGTACCGAGAGGCAGATGAGCTGTCTCCGGAATTTTTAAAAACGAAGCAAATGATGAAGTTTCCAAAAGTGTTAGGAAACATTTCTGCTTAAAGCAACGTTTCAACAGCTTTGCTAGCATGAGAGCTTGTCACGGTTAAAGCTTTTTGAGGACTATGGTTAGGATGCCGTCGGGGCTAGTTAATTTACTAGAATCAAGGCATTTGATAAACTAGGCAAGATCATTTACAAATATTTGTATGTCGCATAGAGTATTGCCAATAACAGGACACAAAGGAGTAGGCAGCCATTGTCGCAAAGGATAGAAGTTATTGCAAACTTCTTAGCAAGCGGGTTGATTTTGTCAGATGTTGACGAAATTACCTCAGGCCCATTCATAATAGTTAAGATAGAGAACACGGCTCATTTCAGGACCCTATTTTTCATTCACCAAACTTGGTAGCAAACAAGCTGCTGCTCTGCTACTTTAAACTTGACGTTCTGAACATTCGAATCTCTTCCATGAATTTATAACTCTTTTACAGTAGTTTATAACCGTCATAAAGTTGACTTTTGTTTCATTACATCTATTTCTTCAAAAGTAATGGAAATAGTGGTTTCCGTGCGCAATCAATGGCAGTGGCAGATTCTAAAGTAAACCATGGTTAGCTTTAAAATGTATGCTGTAATTGCTTGAAGGGTATGAAACAGTCTATATCTACAATAAAATATTCTTTTATGGTATGATACTGTTTAAGACACGTTTTTTTAACATGGGACATAGAGATATCCCTGATATAAATGTTGAGAATATCATTTATTATTTGTTTCTTTTTTTTTCTTATTATAATGAATTCCATAATAAATTCTCCTTTGTTTACTTGCAAGTATCTATTTAGCTCAGATTCTCCCTTACAAAGGGCAAATGGTTTGGAATTCTTGAGAGTTTTACCAGCGTGCAACATTGCGTTTTCATTTTTATATATGTATTTAACCTTACACTGTAACTGAACATATTGTATATTATACAAGGAATAGTGGCAAAACTCTACGGAATGTTGGGTTTTTGACAGGATGAATATAAATTATTTGTAATAAGGGACAATGACAGAATTCACAATTTCAAATTCACGAAACCATCCGGCAAATTAACAAATTAATCATATTTAAGGAAAACAGTTTTCAGCTTGGTAAGTGATATTTTTTCTGTATATTATCAAGCGAAAATCAATTAAATGCGTTTCTACCACAAAAAAAAAAACTTAATATTCTTCTTTATATGATTTTATCATTTTTCTTTAGTCCCTGTCCTTCTATTTACCTTAAAAGTTGTAATTATTTTAGTTTCGGATTTTTTTTAGTATCGAAGAAAAAATAATCCCTGGTCTTTCTTTTTATTATCCTTCGCGATATTTAAAAAAAAAGCACAAATTAACATTTCATTCACCAATTAAGAATCCTGTATTGTAATTCTCAGTATGGAAAGCATAAGGTTATTTTTTAATTTTTTCCCTGCGGTAGATTGAATTTTTAATAGTACATTTATTAGTACTGGTTCCACATGTCCATTTTGCTATTTCATAGATCTTGTGAAGTACCCCTTTCTAGTAGCATTTGATATGTCAAAAGAGAATTTGCTCTAGAAACGAAGCCTCTGTCGAAAGATTATAATACTGTGAGATATAACTGCTAGCACACCTTTCCATTTTGATCATAGTGAATGAGACGTAAGATTTTGTTTGAATATCGCGAGGGTTAATAAAAAAAACAGGAGAAGTTTTTCCCTGATATAAGAAAATCCAAAATTAAAGTAAGTACAAGTTTCAAGGTGAATGATAGGACAAAAAATGAGTAAAATAGTCTGGAACAAAGCGGTTAAATCTGAAACTTAGCAGAGATTAACACTGTAGACTCAGCATAAGAAATAGACCCTTAGAACTAAAGAGGGAGATTAATAAATATTGGCCTAATTATTAACCAATGCAAACGTCTAGTTAAGTAATATTTAATTTAAATTTATTACCCCTCTTTCAACGGAGGAAAACGTAATAGAGGAAAATAGAATGCTTATAATTGGAAAATAATTTAAATACTTAAATTCAGAATATAAACCAATGGCATAAATAGTATAAAATGAATGGCAACCGTAAACTTAAAACATTAGGCCTTTTTGAGTGCACTTGGGTTAAATTTTAGAAAATAATGCAGAAAACCAACAGAGATTTGCATGGTAAACGTAATGTTGAAACCGTTAGGCTGAAATTTAATGGGGATGATTAATAAATACCTAAATCATTATACCATCTATGAATAACTTAACGCAAGGAAAAATGAATACGGATTAAAATTTGATAAGCTGGGTTACCTCCCGTATTAAATCAAAATAAACAACTGAAATAGAATGTAACGATCAAAATGAAAGGAAAATTATAAATTTAAAACATGGACGAAACTAATATTGAATGAAAAATAGAACTGGCTCATTTTTTTTACATTTTTCAAAATGAATTCAAATCACAAGCCATTTATGAAAAAAATATGTAAAGTGCGTATACAATTAGAAACACTAATATAAACATTGGATAAGAACGTGGTACAATAGAGTAAGGACGTAAAATCGGAAACGGGGTACAATAAAGTAAGGACGTAAAATCTCAAATCCGTTTTCACAGTGGTATTCAAGTATTTTAAACAAAAAAAAAAACAAATATTAAAAGAATAAAAACATATCATTTAAATAAATAATTAAGAGACAAATATTAATCACGTAAATGGAAAGAGCACAGAAATAGAATGAAAGTCGATCGAAATATAAGTTAATAAAAATAGATCGATAATTAAAACACCCATATCAAATGAAAAACAGTGAAACCAAACTGTGGCGTAAGGCATATAGGTAGTTTCCACCGCATGGTTTTCTAATGACAGACTCCAAATCCTATCATTAAATAGTGTTTTTCTCATCGTTATTGAGAATATTTGCAAACGACATAATGTTGGAAATTGTCCAAACGGTCACGAAACGAGTGTAACCTATTATGAAAATAAACACTTTGTTGCTACCACTCCGATCTTTCTTGTCTTGATTTTGTGAAACAACACACACACACACACACACACACACACACATATATATATTTATATATGTATATATGCACATATATATATGTATATTTTTCCATATATATATATATATATATATATACTAGCGGTGGGTACTCAGCGTTGCCCGTCTGTTTTTAGGTGTGTGTGTTAAAAAAATTAAAAGAAAACATGATAGCTTTAGTAGGAAGATCGGATTGAACCCCGAAGCCTTGCCCCGAATGTGGAAACGAAAGGGTAAAAATAGACAACAACCTAGAAATTGAGAAGCGTTAAATTAAGGGTTAAAATGTCCCAGAGGTTTGATTGACAGTTGGTCGTTTAATGAGGTCATCGCGGGGTCGTTACCATGATGTGTCATTTTTTTTATTACTGCGGGACAGTCTTTTGGCGCTTGTTTACTTTGTTTCAATGCGGGTCAGTTTTGGCTTCCCGGAGATGATGGGGTTGGAAAAGTAACTGTGAACATAGCTGACAGAAAAAATATAAATAAAATAAGAAAAATATAAAGTCGGCCCTCTCCTTAAAAATAACTGTAAACAAAACCGAAGGGAAAAAGAAAATTAATAAAATAAGCAAACTGTAAAGTGGACTAATCGTATGAACATATGAAGAACGGTCGATGGTGACACCGATGATTGCCTGACCATAAATCAGTCGGAGTTGGTAAAAGAAAACAAAAAACACATGAAACACAGAAAAAAATTCCATGGTGGAAAAGAAAGGAACGTTGCATAAATACAGTTGGATACGCAAGTAGTAGTTGTCGACTGTAATAGTTTGTTGTAAAACATGGAATCCATGGTAAGTTCGTTTCGTTTATTTTTGTTAATAGACGCGATTTTCTCTGTATAAACTATAAACGATAATGAGAAAAAAACAATAAAAGGTAAAGATGGCGTAATTACTCAATGGAGTAGGTAATAAAAGAAAAAGAACAATAAATAAATAAAAAAAAATGTAAGAAAAAAGAAAAGAAAATGGAATAAGTAACCGTTAGAATAACTGTGTGCGAATCCACTTTTTTTAAGCAACTACGAACGCAAACCGGTGTTTTCTCGTAATTTTATACTGTCAAGTCTGGTGTAAATGGGTTACGGTAAAGGAGGAATCTAATAGAGAGAGAAGAGTTTACTACTTCCATTGATCCTAAGCGATTTTTGCAACGAACTCTCACCAGATGAAATATACGAATCTATGATCAGCTACGTTATGGAAAGCTAATATGCCTATAACACACCTCAGATATTGTGCTGCAGCCTGTATGTAATAGATTTGCATGTAATGTATCGATTTTTAATCCTATTAAGGTCAAACTCATACGGGGAAAAATGAGTTCATTTTATATAAATATATATATATATATATATATAAGATAGAAAATAGATATAAGATAGATAGAAGAATAGATAGATAGAGAATAGAATAGAATAGAATAGAATAGATAGATAGAATAAGATAGAAGAAGATAGATAGATAGAATAGATAGAAGAAGAAGAAGAATATGGATAGAATAGATAGAATAGAAGATAGATAGAAGATAGAAGAAAGATAGATAGAAATAGAAGATAAAAGAAGATAGAAGATAGAAGAAGATAAGAAGAAGAAGAAGAAGAGATAAATATATATACATATATATGTATATTTCTCCTTATATATATATATGTATATTTCTCCATATATATATATATTATATATATATATATATATATATATATATATATATATATATATATATATATATATATATACACTTGTGCCCGATATTATTCATACCCCTCGGATCTTTGAGCTTTCTATAAGAATATTGCTCAAACCAGAAGGTAGACAATATTAAAGGGATTTCAAACAATAAATCAAGCATAAGCATTTAATTTAAACTCAACAAATAAATAAATTATGCAAGTTTGAAACATTATACAAAGAAAAACAATAATGGCACTAGTTCAAAATTATTCATACCTCTCTTACTAATAGTCTATAGCATGCCCTTTATTCTTAATAACTGACTGTAACCGTTTTGGATATTTATCAACAAGGTTTTTACAAGAATCAACACTGATTTTTGACCATTCTTCAATGCAGTAGTTCTCCAAATCCCTCAAATTTCTAGGTTTCCGCTTTTTAACCTCAGTTTTCAATATGTGCCAGAGGTTTTCGATAGGGTTCAGGTCGGGACTCTGGCTAGGCCATTCCAAAACATTAATTTGATTATCCTCAAACCATTTCTTGACTATTTTGGCAGTATGTTTTGGATCATTATCCTGTTGAAGGACCCAGTTTGGTCCTAAATAAAGCTTCTCCGCATCCTGTCTAATGTTTTTCTGGAGTATCTCCAAATATTGCTCCTTCTTCATGGTTCCATCTATCTTGACCAAACTACCTGGACCACTAGCCGAAAAGGAGCCCCAAAACATTAGCCTACCACCACCATGTTTCACCGTGGGTATGGTGTTCTTTGGGTTGTAAGCTTCTCCTTTTCTTCCTCCAAACGTAAGAAGCATCCATATGGCCAAACAATTCAATTGTTGTTTCGTCAGTCCACAAAATACTTGAGAAAACAAACTCTGGAGAATTCACATGGGTCCTAGCAGACTTTAGACGTACTGCAAGGTGTTTTACGGTGTGCAATGGAGTCCTTCTTGGTCTTCTTCCTTTCAGACCATTTTCATGCAGAGTCCTTTGCAATGTTTGCCTTGATATTTTTATGCCAGAAGACTCCAGATTTTCTAAAATGTCCTTAGTAGTGGTGGTTGGATTTGCATTAACACTTCTTACAATATTCCTGGTGGCTCTAGCAGACAGTTTCCTTTTCCTTCCTCTACCAATCAAGTTGTTTGTTGTGTGGTGGCTCTGGAATTTTTTGATGATGCTCTGTACTGTTGCTGTAGGGACCTCAAATTTCTTGGAAATTGACTTGTAATCTAAACCATCCTTATGTGGATTCACAATTTTAGTCCTAAGATCATTACTAAGCTCTTTTTTCTTTCCCATTCTAATAATTTTTATTCTTTTATTGGTTTTCAGTTGATATCATTTTAATTTCTGAAAAATGCAAAAAACGAAATGAAATTAATAAAAGGTTGTATAAAAGCATTCAAACTAAGAATCAAACAGGAAACAAACAGTCAGAAACTCGATTAATACTGAAAAAATAAGGGGGTATGATTATTTTTGAACATTGCAGATTTTATAAATAGCTGTATATTTCTTTTATTACAAGTATCCCGAGATTTAAAAATTACGAAAATGATCAGAAGAGGTCTATTAAGAATATTTATCAATATGGACGTAAACAATAAATTCTTACAAAGTTACACCTAATAAACTCAATTTTCAAGGGGGGTATGAATAATATCGGGCACAAGTGTATATATATATATATATATATACTGGGTTTCTGTAAAAGCTAATGTAACCCATAGCAGCTATTTTGACTCCACAACAGAGTATTTGGTAATGTGCAAGTGTGTACAGAAACAGACAACAAAGCAAATATTTTTCAACCGCATCCCCATTGGAAAATAGGGTGTTTTTGCAAAAGTTGTTTTTAACATGGGTGGTTGAGGGTGTCTTCCCGAAAGCTGTCCTTTACGTGAGGAGATTGGGCGTGTTTATTCCGAAAGCCGTTTTTAATATGGGGAGCTTGGGAGTATTTATTGCGAAAGCCGTTACTAATTCCTCGGTTGTTAAAAAATGGTTGCTAGGGATGACATTAGCTTTTTACGTTGGATAACAAATGTTTCATATCTCGTAAACTATTTAGCAGCCTCAACTATAACTGTAATATTCGTTGTCAGCATATTCGAAAACGTATGAAGTCGATATTTCGAATAGGACCGGTTACTTGCAGTTTATGTAACAAAAAATACCGAAAAAATTGTATTTAGTCAAAGAGACCAATTATTAAAATAGCTATAATTGAAATTAATATTTGTTTTCTCAAAATTTACTTATAATTTATATATTATTAGTTACGAAAATCTCTATTTTGTATTGAAATAATCTCTATTTTGTGGTGTCATAAATTTTCTTGAAATATTTGATTTCGATAAATGTGTAAGAAACCTTTCTAAAAGCAACACACGCATTTGAATACCTTAGAAGTTTGGTTTGCAATTAATATTTGTTATTAATATATATATATATATATATATATATATATATATATATATGTGTGTGTGTGTGTGTATATATATGTGTGTATATATATACATATATACATGTATGTATATGGGATTTTTTTTTATTTCTTAACAAAAACAGAAGAAGAATTTATTTATAGAAACTGAGAAGTTATTTATAGTAAATGAAAAGCTATTTAGAGAAAGGAAATTCATCTAAAGTGAAAAGGCTTAATGGTTTAATTTAAAGTAAAATACCATTATTAAAGTAAGGCTAGACTATACATATTTCCAACTTCAGAATCTTGAGCAATATTTACGTATTATTTGGGAAAGAAGAAGAAAGTGGAAAAAAATCGGAGGATCCTGACATTAGGCCAAGTAAGCGTTTCTTTCGAAACTGTACTAAGCATTTGTTCCATGTCATGGTAGATTTGCGTCAGAAAAGTATGATTTTTTCTTTGAAGTTTGTCTTCGTTCGTGAGGGATTTCCGGCAAAATAATAATTGTCAAAAACTATTTATTGCCTTTAAAGACAGTAAAAAATCTGTTGGAAATTAATAAAAAATACTTTTGTTATTACATTTTCACCCCCAAAAAGGCATATTGCCAGTTTGATGTAAGGGGATACTTTCAGGGACATAAGCTACAGGGGTACTATGTGGGGAGTCGGGCAGCAAAATGTCGATTCACGTAACACTTGAACTTCTCTACGTCAGTACAGTTGGGGAAGCAGGCACTCGGAAGGAAATTCCAAAGTCTAGCGGTTTTGGGGAAAGACATTACTGGAGTAGAAGGCTCTCTTACCTCTATGCATCTCAAATGTGAAGGGGTGGGATTTTGCTGCTTGTCGGGGGTATTTACGTCGCGGGGGTACAAGTGCTTATAGTTCGTCGGATCATTCACCGTTAAAGTACATGTAGAACAGGCAGAAGGATGCTACATTGCATCGATGGGACAGAAGCTGAAGCTTGGATGACAGTTCAGGACCTATCAGGTTGGCGACTCTCTTTTGAACCCTGTCTAGAAGCGGGAGACTAGTAGCAGATGTAGCAGCCCAAATATGACAACAATACTCCATACATGGGCGAACGGTTGCCTTATAGAGGTACAGGATACTTTCGGGCGTTAGTAACTTTCTAGCACGGTAGAAAGAACCTACCTTTTTCGCAGCGGTCTTGGAAATGCTCTCAATGGAATTTTTCCAACTCATGTTTCCTGTGAACGTTATGCTGAGGAGTTTAAAATATGTACTTTCAGATAAAGTGTCTTTGGCCATTGCTATTGGTGGTAGAGAAAATTTCTTGTAGTGATTAAAGGAAACAAGTTTAGTCTTGGCAGCATTGAATGTGATCATCCATTTTTGTCGCCATTCCACTACAGACTGGAGGCCATCCTCCAGTGTTTCTGCCATTTCTTTAAATATGTGATCATTTGTTTTCCTGTCGTGTCTGTTATAGAGCGTGGTGTCATCAGCATATTACCTATCTCTTAGACAATTTTGTCAGGGAGATTATTTGTGAATATTAGGAATAATAGAGGTCCAAGGATAGACTTCTGAGGCACTCCCTCATTTATATCATATTGTTTAGATGTACGACCGTCGAGGACAACCTGGATTTTTCTCTTATCAAAGAAGGATTTATGTTAAGTATCTTCCAGTGATACCGTATGATTTGATTTTCCTGAGACCTTCATGCCATACCCTGTCAAAAGCCTTAGATATATCTAGAGATACCCTCTACCCTCCCCTGCTTTGTCAAGTAGAATTGTATATGAGCTCTGAGATTACAGTTAGGATGTCTGCTGTGGAACGGGCTTGCCTAAATCCCTATTGTTGGTCGGTAAGAAGTTTATCATCTGTAGGGTAATGGACTAGGGCTTGGTCAATTATGGACTTAAATATTTTGGCGAAAAGTGGGAGGAGGCTAATGGGCGTTAATTTACTGGGCCAGTTCTTTCGCCAAAATTCTTGACAACTAGTACCACACAAGCTGTTTTCCAGTAGGCAGAAAAGCAAGATTCATTAACGCATCTGTTATAAAGTATGGAGAGAACTGGAGCTACTTCGGCGGAGCACTTTTTTAATAGCACATGCCGGATGAGATCAAGTTCACATGCTCGTGAAGTATCAAGCTTTTTTATGATAGCATGCATCTGAGAAGGGGTGATTTTCAGATCGCCTTATGTGGGTCCTGTCCACAAAGGAAAGTCAGGGAGAGGGTGGTTAGCAGGGTCCAGTGTGGAGTTGAAGGCAAACCAACTGGCAAGTATGTTAGACTTCTCGGTTGCTGAGCAAATAACCTCATGATTGTTGAATAGTGGCGGAATTGTTGATTGTCCATTATTTACTACACTGTTGTAGATTTTCTAGAACTCACAGGCTCCTAATTTCTTTGCTCCAACGCGTTTTTTAGTAGTCTCGGTAAATTCTCTCTTAGCTATCTCTTTCTTAAAGTTATTTCTCGCTTCTATATACTTCTGTCTGTTTGAACTGGACTTATGTCGGTTTAATCTGCGGTATGCATGCTGCCTTTGCGCGAACCATTGGGGAGAGTGGGGTTTGCTGTAAAATTTCCGCGTGGGAACATGTATTCAATTGCTGTTTTATAACCATTCATTGGTCTCCATTGCACACTATTCAGCAGGAATTGAAAGGATATTTCGCCATTATATAATATCTCGTTGTTTTTAGCAATGGCTCTTTCATTTTGGCTCTTGAGTTAAGTGCGATTTCAACTATTATCACGACATGATCAGCATTTCAAAGTGGGTTGTCGTTATTTGTAACACAATCATCGGGAACTGTGGTCAGAAACGGATCTAAAATGACGCGTGTTTTTTTCTTGCTGGTCAGGGAAACGGGCTTCTCTATACCGCATTCCCTATCACAGATAGGAATGCGATATAGAGAAGCTATGTGTTGTGCTAATAGCTGCGTCTGTGTAAGTAGAACATCCAAGCCAGTTGTTGTGGTGAACAGTAAAGTCACCAAATACATCCACTTATTCACTAGCGTCGAGGGAAAGTGCTTCATCTATGCTGTCAGCGATTTGTTTATTAGGGTACAGTCGTGGGTCCACGGAGAGTGAGGAAAATAAAAGTAACTAAGCGTATGTTGCATGTTAAGTCTAAAGCACATAAAGGCTTGACCGTCCGATTCTAGTTTTGTTTCTCTTGTCAAAGGGAGGGGTCGAATATAGACTCCAAGCCCGTGCATATATCTGTCACGGCAGAGTGGGAAATATCCGGACATGTTAAAGTAGTTAAGGGGATGGAGGAGTTTAGGTTAGTCTCACTTAGTGATAAGATCTCCGGGGTGTTTGTTAGGAGAAATGCTTCAACATCATTTAAATTAGTTCTAAGCCCACGGATGTTCGTAGATGCAAGCCTCAAGGGAGGTGGCAATTTGGTTTTGTTTGAGTTTTGTCCTGGTTTAAGTGTAATTTTTAAATTGTACTGTCATCATTTTTTTAGAGTTTCAGTTTACGTAAGGGGTGCTGAACAAGTGAATACCAGACATGCAACAAAAGTAGACCATAAACTGACCTTCAATCTACTAGAATAGTGACTTCATGAAAGCCCACCGGGGGTGAGTGCAGGGTCCCTTTCCATGCGGGACATGGCACTACATACGTCCCGATATTATTCAACTATTGATGAAGCAGCCGCTCAAAGCGCCACCAAAGAGTTAGGGATCCTGTACTACCAGCCGGGAATAGAAGCCAGGAACAGTCTATCCGGTACCCTCAATCTATCAGACGATAGCCAACCCAATCTACTTGTACTGGCATTATAGCATTCAAGCACTCCCATGTGCCCAATTTAGAGGGATGGGATGTATCGGGTGGAGGTGAAACGGTGATCATTGCCCTAGTCAGGAAACAAGATCTACCACTGAGTGTTTCTGTTGAATACCTCGTATTCGACTTCTATGCCTTGCTAATAGGCAACAAAGGAGTGTGGAAGCCGGTCGATAGACAGTGCCTTTGCCTATCTACTCCTTAAGCAGTTTAGGTTTAGCTTCAGAGTTTTCCCTCACGAAGGCGGATGACCTGGGAAGATGTACGGGTCTATCAACACCGAGAAGGTTTGCCTCGCGCCTGGGTCCTAATCCAGATATGTCTGCGACCTCGCGTTGGTAGTTAATGTTACTGGGTTAGTATGTAAATGTTATATATCTACTGAAAATTTTCACTCTTCAAATGATTAAGGAGCATTGCTATTTCATTGTTACTGGAGGAGAGATTGAGTAAAAGTTCATGTGGTGGAAGCAGCTATATTTGCAACAGGTTTATTGGAAGGAGTTAATATATGGTTTAATATTTTTCCTTTTTCTTGTTCAGTATGTATAATAAAGTAAATAGATATATGGGCAGATTTCAAGCAGATGCGATTATATGGAGGTTGTAAGATATGTTTTCCACTTCTAATGAAGATATCTTCAGCTTTCCTTTATAAATCATGAAGTTGTATTTTACATTACGGAGTATCGGTTCAGTTTTGGTATTTATCATTGGAAAACTAAGGATGAGACAGCTATTGCTCTGCAATGTAGATAGCTGTACATCTAAGTCAGACTATAGCTAGTGAGTATCTAGCTGAGTAAGAATAAACTAATGCATGACTTGGCGGTAGAAATGTGTAGATGTTTAGTGATGACTTCCAATCGGTCAGCATGCGAAGGTTAAGGGTTGAAAACTAATGAACCCCCTCCACGGCGTGTGTAATGTATAAGTGTTAGTGGCAGCTTGGGGTGTATAGTAGACTGTTAGTTTTTAGCAGAAGATTAACTTACAGAATACAGAAGAATTAATTAGAATTCATAGTCAAGTAAAGTTTAGTTGGAAAAAAATATTTAACATGCAAGTCATTTTCCAATTTCCTTATTTTCCAAATTTATAAATAAATATTTCGATTATGCTTCCGGTAAAATATATTTAAAGATATTTAAAATCATGCAAAATAATACAAAAACATGATGGCTACATTTTTCAAAAATGTCTTTGTGCCATCAGCTTGAATCGAAACCAAAACATTTCGCATTCAACATGCGTTCTCTACAGATTGCGGTATCGAGACAAATATATAATACCTTAATATTAACACACTTAGAATAAAATAATGTTATGTGAGCATGCGCAGAAAGAAGTATGAATATGTCGGCCAGTTGAAATGAACATTTCGCATTTCAACATGGCGATATATGTCTCTATGCTTTATTCATTAACCTAAACAACACCTTTACACGTTATAAACCACCCTTGGTGTATAAGTACTATTTCCTGTTGATTTCAGTGTTATCTGACATGTAGTTGAGTTTACCTGTTAAATATTTACACACACATCTGATATTTTATATAGAGATTTTACACGTAATTTACACGTGTATTGAAAATCAACTGTTTACTGGGCAGTATCTAAACTTCAAATCCCACCATTCATATAATGTGAGGAAATAAATCTACCATTGCGTAAAGCACCAAGCAAAACATTGCTTAGAACCCACAGCGCATGACAAAAACTTTAAAACATTTTATCGTAAAAATTATTTGAAGAGCATTGCATCCTTTTCAAACAATCCGAATAAATGAAGACACTAGCCAAAAATCGACCACACATTGTATACCAAATAAAAGGCTTGACGTAAAAAGTCATTGAATATATAATTAATATGCAATAAGAAAAATATTTAGGCGCCTCAACTTTTCGAATGTATCTTTTGACATTCAAAATTTAAAGGAAAGAATCGTGAGTAAAACTTTGTGTATGAGATTCCAAATAAACTATACAAAATGAAGCCCTGTAGTAGGCTACTTAAAAATATTTAGAAGATATGATTGCTGATATATATGTATATATATATACATATATATATATATATATACATATATATATATATATATATATATATATATATATATATATATATATATATATATATACATAGCCAGATGGGGTTTCCCTTGCCGTGTTCGAATCTCACGAGTGGTGTTAATCGTGACACCCTGCACTGATGATTCATGAAAGGATTACACACTAGTGTCTGTAGGTATTTCATAATTATTATAGTAAATAATTATGTCAGCTCCTTTAAGAAAAGCGTTTCGTATTGTTGAGAACTTTCAATTGAAATATAAGTCGGTCAACTTAGCTCCTATGCGCAAATCATAATATAATGATTACATCACTCTGACAGACGTTTAAAAACATTTTTTAAAAATTCACTGTTTAAATTCAACGGTATTTCAAGCGGTTAACGGTGGCCGAATGGATTAGATCCTTGCTTATGAAGCTAGACGTGTCCGCTGTCGCTGGGTTCAAATCTATCGACTTGTGTTAATCATGACACTTTGCACTGATTATTCCCAAAAGGATGAAACACTAGTGTGGTTGTAGATATTTAATAATTACTATAGTAAATAAGAATAATAATGATAACGAAACAATCTACTCCTCTGGGCCAAACTTTAAAAGAATAAACAGAGAAAAATGGTACAAAACAAAACGGCTCAAACAAGAAGTACATAGTTTAGGCGACCATCATCTACTAAGCAGACCTTGAATATAACTTAACACAATATAAGTGACCATTGATCTCAATATATAATATATGGATTGCAGGGATTCTTCTCTGGACCAATTACTGTAGGTTTGCAACAACAGATGCCACATACAAACATATTATGTCTAGACTTTTAGCAACTACCTTATGGAAACTTTAGAACGACATGTTGGGCATATTTAGTCGCTATAACAAAATCCTACATGTCATACTAAGATGACAATCGCAGCATCTTTAGAGGAAGTATTTCCTCTTTTTCCCCCTGAATATTAAGTCCTCCTAAAGTACTTATTCAGGACCGGGAGAAAATATACAGATTCTACAGATATTTTGTTTGCACTTTTCGAAACTAGATCGTACACTCATAGACATTTCATAATCTTTCCATTTCCCGATGCCAAAATAAAATATCGTTTCTCCAATTCCACTCATTCTCATTGGTGGAGAGCTGACAATTCGATTATTCAAGAATCTACCTCTTTATACATAATCGAACGCTCCAAGAGTTTTCAAATATGGCAGCACTTTGTACAAGATTAAATCGTTTTAAAAAAATAAATCAAATACAAACATACTAACCTCTCATAAACAGAAAATTAAATACTGAGATTCTTACACTTACCTATGAACACATTAGCTACATACAACGATCTCCCCCTGTAAAAAGTACAAACCTTGAAAATATGTACATTTTTACATTTACTGTTAATGTAGGCGATTTAAATTACTTACATATTTTTCTACAATTAGCTAGATTTCAATCATATTACTTATTTTGCCCGCATAGATTTCCGCCTATGCGAAAAAGATAGACGTAGTAGTAGTAGTAGTAGTAGTAGTAGTAGTAGTAGTAGTAGTAGTAGTAGAGAGAGAGAGAGAGAGAGAGAGAGAGGAAATAAAACCTGGGTAATTATGCATAAAACAGACCCAAACTTTTAAACATACCGGAACGTCTTCCAATTATATTTGCACAAAATATTAAGAAAATTATTGTTAATATATTATTTTCAAAAATAGTTACGTTTTTATTAATGTACTGTATTTAAATATACTTTTTTATAATCTGCCCCATTAATTAGGATCGTCGCTTATTAAAAATAAGTGTTTCAGAAATATCACCTACGGAATTCGCACTTATTATGTTGCATTTTAATGTTTGTTCACATTTTACAACTGTTAAACTATTTTTTTTACAGTTAACTATATTTTATGCTTATTTTTTAACCCCGTTTTTAATATAGATATATACACACACAAAATACGTTAACTTATTTAACAATTGATTGTCTTTATCTTTTCAAATGACTATGTTTAGTTAGGTTAATATGCTACATATTTTGTCAAACTGTTTAGATATTAAAAAAATATATGTATTTACAGAAACCTTACAAAAAAAACAATGAATGTGTCGCATGTTTTACAGTTTTAGCAGGTGCAAAAAGCTGAATGTGCAAGAGAAAATTGTTGAACAGTTGTTCGTTTTATATTTACAAAAACTATAACAAACAAAACGTAAATATGTTTGCAAAAATTTATTAATAGAAAACACCTTAATATTTTACCCGATCATATAAGTAAGCAGGTTTGAAGAATAGCGGAAATGTTGTTTATTTTCGTGATTCCATACCTCATTTGGGAAACCTGTCAGCATATTTCAATGTTTTCTGGACTTATGCATTGTGGTTAGAAGCAAGAAAGAGAAGTCTTACCGTGGGTGCTCAGCGAGTGAGTACAGGCGAAGAAAAGGAAGAACAAACATGGCGGCCAGCATTTTTATTTCGTCCGTTCTCGCATAATCTCGTGTGTGCGTGAAGATGGAACCTATAAAACGATGTTCATTTCTGGGTGCTGGGAGATGATTCCCGGCCAGCCAAGAGAGAAGAGACAGAGGACTGTAGCGATAATCTTTCTTGAACATTCCGTTTGTGTATTTGAGGTGACCCCCCCATTTTACGTCATGCATAATTACCGATGTTTTTACAGCGATTACCTATGTTAGTGTTTAAACGTAAGGTTTAGAATTCTGTGGAGTATTATACTTAATTTCCGTTTCCGGAATGATTCTCAAGTTTGCACACACAAAAACCTTGGGGGGGGGGAGTACATTTGTGCATGGAGTCAAACTCCTTTCTTAAGAATGGCGACTTTTGTATGTTTTCCACTGTGCTGCTTAAGAAAATCTAATTCAAATTTTACGGAGATAATATATAGACTTTTGTAAGTTTTCGACTGTGCTGATTGAGAAAATCTTATTTAAATTTTGCGGAGACAAGTAATATACTGATGGAAAGACATGTATTATGCATTGAAATTAACTGGATGACAGGTTTGTATGCACGTTCTAAAAAAAATACTTCTCTCCTACCGACACTGCCATCCTCTTAATTTTTTTTAGTATTTGCAAGTGAGTATGCTGACAACGATTATCACGGTTAAATTAATTGAAATTATTCCCCTCCATGATGGGGTTTCTACTCCGAAAATTGTTCTTTACATGAGGATGTTGGGAATGTCTACTCCGAATGCCGATCTTAGGATGGGGAGGTTGGTGATGTCTATTATGTAAGTCGGTTTTAACATGAAGAGGTTGGCATGGCTATTACAAAACGCCGTTCTTAACATGACAATAATCGAGGAATTGAAATGAAAAAATGCGTAATAATTTTGTCTTACACGTTAAAAAAGACGGCATAAAACTGGAATTTACTTTAATAAATTTAAAGTGGAAGAGTTGGAATAAACGGGGAAACTAAAACCGCTAGGACTGCTACCACTGATTTTGATCACTTGAACCACTTCAGATACAATGAGAATCCTTGACTTCTAAAAATTCTGTTTTTACTTTCTATTATTATTCTAATCGGCCATTTTTCGTAATTTTATTATTTTATGTTATTATACTGCTTTACACATTCTCTTAATTGCGCTTTTTAAATTCAAACAGTACTTCAAGTTATCGCCCCAAACCAGCACTTATCGGCACTGCAATTCTTCAGGGACAGCAGTGGCCACCGCCAGCAACAACAACCGTAGTTTACATTTTTCAGAAGAGGAAGGGAAGGCTTCCACCGGGCAACGGGTCCTGCTAATAATAAATAATAGTAAAATGTATATATATATATATATATATATATATATATATATATATATATATATATATATATATATATATACGTTTTACTTTTTTATTACCGTTTTTTCTGTTTAGTTACATTATTGTTTCAGCTACGGGACCGTCTTTGGCCGTCATGTAACCTCCTCAGACTTTACAGAAATGTTTGTTTATGGTGGAATGAAAGAATGGATGATGTCGGGGGGGGATGCGAGAGAAGCGGGAAAAGAAAAAGGGAGAAAGGTGGGAGGCGGTGCTTATTTGTTTTAATTTTGGAGTTCAAGAACATTAGGTGGTTGTGGGGGTCTCGGAAGTTCATCTCTGGTGTGGCTAAGGACATAGGGATACATGAAGGGGGAGGGAGATATGTAGAGGTAAGAAGAGGGGGTTACTTTAAATGTCGAGTTCTAAGCTTTAAGTTGTAAGCGTCTCGTTAGTGAGATGATTTCTTGATAAATATGTCTTGACATGTTGGGTGTTCGCTTAGGTTGATTTTTATTTGTCGTTAAGTGTTTTGATAAGGTTTAGCGTAGCTGAAACAATAATGTTACTAAACAGGAAAAACGGTAATAAAAAATAAAACGCATATTTGCTCTACAACAGTATTGGACACTTTATTCAGGTTTTTATTAATTACCATTTCTACTATATATATATATATATATATATATATATATATATATATATATATATATATATATTATAATATAAAGAGCCTATGCAAATCGATAAGTTATTCGGAAATTCGCACGAATGATTTGTTTAGTGTAAGAAAGGCTTTCTGACTAACCGACCACACTTTTAGTACAACTCTTAATCTCTGTCGGTTGAATGGCTGTCCAAAGAGAGCAGACTTAAGCTAACCAGTTTTTACACCAGGGTTTAACCTACTCCTAGATGCGTGCCTCGACGAGGAATGAAGGTGTTTCTCTCCCAATGGATTTAACGCATTTCCAGATAAAAACCTAGGAATCTAATCTCTCTCTTCCGCTCTCTCGCTCTCTCTCCCCCATCTCTCTTTCTCTCCCTCTCTCTCTATATATATATATGCATGTATATATATATATATATATATATATTTATTAATGATTTTTGTTAAACTGTAGCATAAACAAGAAATCAATATTTCTTCAAAAGTGCTCAATATGTGTCGAATTTCATATAAATGACATTCGCTAAAAATTTTAAAATGTCCACACGAATCGATCAGCTGTATAAATCATTTGGTCTCTTCAAGATTTTCAGTCCAGACAGTAATTGAAATATTGAAAGTATTCGCGTCGGCTCTTCATATTATATATAAATAAATAAATAAATATATATATATATATATATATATATATATCTGTGTGTGTGTGCGTGCGTGTGTGTGTATGTATATACATATATATACATATACACATATATACCTATATATATTTATGTACAGGCGGCAAAAAGTAAGTCCGCACTTGTAATTTTTTCATAAACTGCAAATTTAAGCTAAATTTAATGTAACTGTTTAAACAAACTATATCTCATTTGATTGGCCTTTTATTCTTCTATGATTTCACCTGTTCATATTTTACTTTTAATTGAAATATTCTAGTGTTCACGTCAATTTAAAAAAATAACTTCCAATTGAGGAGGCAAAAAGAATGTCCGCACAATGGAAAATTTTTATGCAAATATAACTTTAGGACATTAATGCAACACAAATACAACAGAAACACAATGAACTAGTAAATATTTAGCAGCATAGCACTTCTGCAATTTGACAGCCTGCAATCTTTTGGGAATTCCTTGAACTACACTGCAGCTATACTCCGGGGAAACGGCATCCCACTTTTCTTTAATTTTTGTCCAAAATTCTTCCAAACTTGAAATTTTATCAGTGCGTAGCTGTTGCCTGATGTAATGCAATACGTTTTCTATAGGATTGAGGTCTGGATATTGTGCAAGCCAATTTAAACACAAAATATAATGCTGTTACAGGAAGCTCTTGACATTACCAGTCTTGTGAATGGGAGAATTATCCTTCATGAAGATGGGATTATTATCCAAATTCGGACCAAAGTAGAGTAGAAAATGCTCAGTCAGCATATTAATGTACTTGGTCGAATAAATTCGACCTTGCAAGCGAACTATAAGCCCTGGACCATTGGTACTTATAATGCCCCACACCAAAACTGAACCTCCACCAACTTGCAGTGTTGAAACTGAGCACCTAAGATTAAATTCTTCATCTTTACTTCGACGGACACACTTCCTACCATCACTCCCTAGTCTATTGACCTTACCTTCGTCCAGACGGCGCTTTTTGTTCTTTACAGAAATCATTGGCTTGTGTCTTGCAACATATCCTCGCAAATTAAATATCTTTAATCTGTTCTCGACAGTAGAAAGAGAGCATATATTAACAAGATTCCACTGTTGTTGGATTTGGTGAGCCGTTTCAAATTTTTTTCTTAGGCTGCGGGTTTTGATAGCATTGTCTTCCCTGTTTGAAGTAAATCTAGTACGACTTGATTTAGGAGCATCACGAACACTGCCAGTGTTTTGGTGTTTTTGCAGACTCTTTCATACCGTTTTCTTATATTTCAATCTGCGGCCGAGTTCCCGATTGGATAATTTTTGATTAAATATGTTCAAAGATAAAAAAACCATGTACTAACGAGGTTTATATCAGTGCTTAATAATAAATAGAACAAGGTGTATAGTTTTTATTGTTATGTGAACATTTTCATATCGCTACGTCTTCATGATAATGTTTCTCTTGGGAGTTTTAAATGACTAAACACCCTCTAATGCGATTAGAGTTATTTTCCTTAAAAGGTCGTGTTTGTATTGAAATGGAGGTCTTTCTTTCTTCTATTTGCTTACAAATGTACATTTTAAATGGAAGGTCTACTATCGTTAGAGAAGGTCTTTAGCTTTTCTATAACTATCGACCGCAAAATTAACATGACTAATGTAGCGATATAAAAACGTTTGCATAAATACATATAAATTCATATATATATATATATATATATATATATATATATATATATATATATATATATATATGTATATATATATATGTATGTATATGGTATAAAGAGTCCCCTTTATTTCCCAACTAAATGTATGTATATTCTTATTAAATTAATGGCGCATTCTATATTTTCAAATATATAGTCTTTGTGAATTCATTTTACGCGCCTATTGTCTCATATATATATATATATATATATATATATATATATATATATATATATATATATAAAGCTGAATGCGTGTGTGTGTGTGTGTCTGGTCACGAATAGGCTCCTATATGGTTGACTATTTAAAAAAAAACTGATTACATATAATAATAGAAGATGTATCGAGACCCAGGAATGGGTAGGATTGACTGGCAGAACGATGGTTCATTAAAATTGTGGGGTCTGCGTTTGCGCCTGGTCCAAAAAGTATGGAAATAAAAAATATTAAAAATTAAAAAAAAAACGTTTACAAGTGTTTTTGATATATATGCACATAAGAATACTTTCTTAAGTATGTTTTAACTTAAATAAGGATTGTATAATAAAATTGTGGGGTCTGCGTTCGCGCCTGGCCTCCCTAGAATGGAAATAGGCACACACTTTAATAAAGACTGCTCATATCTATCTGCGTAAGTATACTTTGATAATTATGTTTAAGTTTGAAGAAATATGGTATAATAAAATTATGGGGTGTTCGTTCGCACCTGACCTCCATAGAATGGAAATATGACACAAAGTTTAACAAGTTTTTTTTTAATATAGATCCACAGAGTATTGTGATAAGTGTTTCATTGTGAACAGGTATGGTATAATAAATTACGGGGTTTATCTAATTTATTTTTACTTTCATCATATCTTGCTTTGGTTTTGATACCCCCACATTCGACGCTATCTGTTTACAACCCTTCCTTTTCATAACCTATCATACTTTCATAAATCAGAGTCCATTTTCTGTAGGCTGTTTTTTAACCCAGTCAACGACGGGTACTTTTTCTAGTATATATATATATATATATATATATATATATATATATATATATATATATATATATATATATATATATATGGGTGGGTGTTATTTCTACGAGTAGACATTGATGTATTGCAACAAGTAAGGATATTGTACATCTAAAAACTAAAATAAGTGTAAGTCTCCCAAGTTTTGTATAAGAATTATCCGCAATGACCCGGCCCGTTATGTTTTGTGTAAGATCCATTTATAAGTGATACTTTTGAAAGATCAATCCTCAGTTCGGACAACACTCAAAATAAATTATAAATTATTTGGGACTTGATAATCAGCATTATGCCGACTGTAGTCTGAAAATTCCAAATAATATAAACTTCTAGTTCCTGCCATCTTCAACTATCAAAATCATATACTAGCGATTATAATCACCTAATACTTAATGATTAAATTATTCGTAGTTTCTAATCAGATTTTAGAACTCTTTTTAACAACTAAAAATTGAGATGTGTACGACTTACTCAAAGTTAGTTGTCTACGTCAGCGCCGGGAAATGAAATTATGAACTGCATAATTAAGCCTCGACTCATTCGACAACATCACATTAGCCTCTCCTCCGTCAGTAAATTATAATTTTAAAACATGGATTCCTTGCTGAGCTATCTGTAAGATCAGCGAAGCGAAAATCAATTGTTTTTTTTTTATACTCACGTGGTGTGGAATTGCAACGCGCCAGACGAAAATAGTCGACGGAAATCGATGCTGTCTCTAGTTTCGTCGTAATGAAATTAGAATAGCGCATTGAGGGGCGGTGAGTGCGCGGATAGTTACCAGTAGGTGGGAGTTGGAATTGAGGAGAATTGATGAGAATTTCAACTCTCTAATATAATTATTAGAAAGAAAATGCAAATGATTAATCTATGAAAAGAAATAAAATTGCCGCATTGCCTAACTATAAAGAGAATGGGTTGCACACTGAGAGCATATATTTGCACTACTGACCAATTTTAATCTAAAATGTTCACCGCATCTCTTGAGATAATGACTGCTCTTGTAGTATATGTGTTGCTGACATGGCTCCTTTGTATGCATGTAAACACTTGTAGCTTTATGTTCGGGGCAATGATGTTTGTGTTTATGCAATGATCATATTTTTGCTGGCCAAGTAATAATCGTTTGACGCTCGATATCAACAGTCATATTACAACTTTTAAGTCATTATTTCAGCGAAATTTTCTCTGCTCATTCTTGGTTAGTTCTTTCAGCAAACGGACCATGTGTTGCAACACTTGGTTTTAATGAAAGCTTTTTATTTTAGATATTAACGGGATACACTGGGAATATTAAACACAAAGTCATTAAAAATTCAAATATTTAAATCTATCCGGAAATAAACCTGCATACACGTCCTGTTTATATATGTACCCATGTTTCAGCTTGATTCATTATCAAAATTACTGTTCTCTGAAATCTCCTATGTAAGAACACTGATAAATATATAAAAATGTTTATTTAAATTTCAAAGTATACCATAAGAAGTATATGAATGTTCAAGAAATTATTGAAAATATCCTTATATTCCAAAAAGATTAATTATTCTTCCCTAAAAAACGGATTAACACATCTTTAATACATCAATCATTTTTATAACTTCAAAACTTAAAGTGCGGCATATATTTGCAACCAAATAGAATAAGATTAATTTACTGATTCAAAAACACATTCAAACTGTATCGATAATTAATTGCAAAATTGCACGTATTATCTATAACTATTGCTAGCTTCTGTAATCCAACTGTATTCGATACACATTAATTTCAGTCTATGCCTGTCCTGCCTACTTCGTTGTAGACATGAATGTTCAACACTTATTTTTTATCGCAGTTTATAGATATGCCACGTAAATTAACCTAAGTTATTGGAAGCATATCTGAATACAATTTATTTTATTAATGATAGTAATGTCTACGTCTGGAATAACCGGGGTGTCCTTATAGGCATTTTATTTAGATAAATTAAAAAAAATCTGTAGGCGATTTTTTTTTTTGTTTCACTGAGTGTGCGGACAATTCAGAAAAAAATCTTACTAATAAGACAAACACCGATGTGGCATTGAGCGGCAATTAAATAAAGATTCTTGGAGAGGCATGAGCGAAACTTCGTGATCAATGTATATCAAACGTCAAGTGGATAATATGAAATGCGACATTTTTCGACAATTTAGCCTCCTTATCAATAACGATATCAAAATATACTTGCCCTCTCAAGAGATTTGTATTCCAAAGGATGGCTGTGGAGACAAGTTGAATGCTTTACCCAACTACGCGAGACTTCATCAAATTCGATTGTTTATTTATGGCGTCTCCTACTGAGGACAATTGCCAACTGAGTTGACTCTCATTTTACTATTTACACGCCTTCTCACTCGATGTTTTTTGTTGGATATTCCTTTTTTCTTTTATGATCATTAAATATATTTTCCTTTTAATTGTACTATATTGTATTCTTTAATTTTTTCTTCAGAAAAGACCGATTGCAACGGATATAAAATCTACTATTTGAAGCATGCCTATAAGTACACAATCAGATACCTGTCAGCATTACATTTAAATTTCTGAATACTAGTACCGCCAGGGAAGTAGGAAACTTGAAGGATATTTTTAAATCGAAAGAATCCATTGTAGTACAAAGTTTTCTCCATCATAGAACGTCTTCAGTAAATCAGTTGTACTTTTCTGCTTGTCTGTTATATCAAGGATATTTAAGTTCAGAATCCACTAATACTGACACTATTTCAAACGAGATTTCTTTAAAGTACTTGTCAAACGTGCACAGTATGCATCATTGCGAGGATGTGACAGGGGGGGGTCTTAATTGAGAGTACGAAACGATTTGGGACCTTGTTTTTATATATACATAACCCATGAAATAATTATTTGATGATGGGCGAATCATTTTTTGGGTAATATAGAGGGTTCTGGCATGTGTAACGAGCTTTCTAGCGCAGTAAATATTTGCAGCAGCCTTGTTTTACTGAAATTTAGATGGGTAGCATGAGATATCGTAGTAAAATCTTCAGCAGTATAATTGCAGTCAGATTTCGTATTGAATGAAATCAATGTCTGTGTTCCATCCCAATACACAATACACACAACAAAGCATGGATTACGCTATCACCAACCACATATCTTCCGAATCGGCACGGCTTGGGCCTAGTAGCGAATAGAAACCCAAGGTTGACTGGAAACAATGCCGTGATATGCGGAAACCACTTACGGTACCTGGAATTCCCTAATGGTCATCCATTTCAGTACTGATCGCTTGATTTCGGTGATTTGACAGGAACCGAGGTTTCAACATGATTATGCTTTATATTGCGTATTGAATAAAGTGTAAGACTGATAAATACAATAGAGAAGCGTTCAATAATACATTCGTAAACAAACAAAAATATCGAAACTACACACTTTAACATGGAGCTGTCACTTAGCAAAGAGCAAAGTGTATAACCTGTTCATTTACACCTTCTCTCTCAGTGGTAAATGAAAAAAAATAATTTTAAACATACCAATTTTGGCTTAATCCAGATTGTTTCTTTGGCGAGGGCGAAATTTTTCCAACATTAACAACCGATCGGTTGTTGAAATTTTGAATAGGGATTACAATTCTAGTAAGATTTTACTTTATGCTCACAAATGTTAAGTGATCTATTTCCTACATAATGCTAAAATTAGGACACAAATAATTGTTGTCATCATATGCACAATTGTTTAACATAAGGAATTTTCGTACATCGCGAGTTTCCCTTAAGTATTTAGAATTCGAAAATGGGCGTTAAATTTATGTTCGCGATTATTTTAGATGAGAATGATAAATTGTATACCCACTTTAAATATGACAATCAGAGGATCTCAAGAAAAAACAAACAAGCATTTACACCAAGTTACTCGGTTTAAACGAGATGTCGGATAATTTATTTAGAGAAGCATTTTTCACAACGTGCATAATTTTGTAACGAGTAAATATATGCATACTTTGAATAAAAATATATCATAAAATAAACAAAAAATATCACTGTGGCCTTATTCGTAGTATTGGTTATTTAGATGAAAATCAACGAATATGCATGTGTGAAGTTCGAAATATAATATTATGAGCTTGTTGTTTGAAACAATTTTGATGATATAAGGGATATATACTTTAACGTATATATAATTATATAGAAAGTAATAAGTTATCAAATTATATATGAAAGTCAGGCTACACAGAATTTTCCTCCTTTAATCATCGCAATGATTCGTCAGGCTGATACAGAGAATAAATGTTACTACATATTTTGTATGTCTAAACACGTGTTATTAAGATTGCCACCTAACAATTCAGGCTCTTTGCAATTTGCGCTATTTGTTTCACTAGCACATTACTAGGCTTAAATCAGATTAAGATTCGAATGAATTCCTTACACTATGTGTTGCTTTTATTAGTGAATTATTGTTATTCATTCGTTGTCTATTAAACGGTTTTACCTCAGGTGTTCTTAGATACGTTTTCTAATGTGTTATTTATACTTTAGATGTTACATATGTACACACACACATACATATATATATATATATATATATATATATATATATATATATATTAATGAAATCAAATGGGATGTAGTGTTTACCTGATATACGCAATAGTAAACTTCAATAAAATATAAATACAAGTATTTATATATAGAAAATTAAATCCCAACCGAATAAAAAAGTTCAATACGCAATAGAGAGTTGGGAAATAAAATTAAAACTCTAAGTTGAAGTTTACAATCAAAATTTATTGTTCGACTGAATACTCAAAAAAAAAACAATTTACAAAGTCCTTATTCCGCGGAGTTTCCAAAAATGCTATTCTTGTTATTCTTCTCACCGGAGGACATAAAACAATCAGCAAATTATATTTGTAGCAATACTAGAATTAGCTAGATAAGGTATTAAGTGGAACCGTAATTTGTTGTAGTTATAAATTGCCAAATGAAAAAAAGTGAAGAAATGTTGGATACGTAATATATATATATATATATATATATATATATATATATATATATATATATATATATATATATACTAGATGTACACGGCTCAGTTTGTTAAAATGGAACACATTCCTCATAAAAAATTGCATTGTTTATTTATTTTATTGTTTTTGCAATTTTTTTTATCAATAAAAGTTGGGGGGGGGTCCCAAGAAAAGGTGAATTTTTACCATAAATTGTTAGGTGAAATTTTTTTTTTCAGGAAAACTTGCACTTTTTTTAAAAAGAAAGTTGGCAGTAAACATTTCTTTTTTAAAACAGAATTTTTATTTAAAAAAAAAGGGTAAATGTTTTATATGACCACTGTAAATAGTTAGCTGAAAGTAGAGAAAAGTTAGATTTTTTTTCAAGAGAATGTACTATTTTTTTGCCAATAGAAAATAAACGGAAAAATACTCCCATCATTAATTAATTCTGCAAAAAAAAAAAAATGTTGGTTTAGTATTTCAACATTTGAACAACGCTCGGCTGAATCTGGTTATTGCTGGTCGAACCCTAAACTAATTGGAATCCGGTGCGGGGAAGGGGTGTTAAATTCTGCATGAGTACCATTCTTTTTAATTTTGTCTTTTGTTCATTTTTTTATGTTGGCTTTTAGCGCTAGCAAGCAAACAAATTTAACCAAAAAATTCAACAATTCAATAATTTTAATAAGTGCCCAGCTCCTAATACAACTCTTAGTAAATCTTATTGGAAACACTGAAAGGAAGGACGAAACCAAATTATTGCGAGGATATTTTGGATAGATTCTATAGGTGTATCAGAAAGTGGCCATAAAAATGATGATCAGAACCTTAATAATTCAACTTACTATTTTTTAAAGCTTATAACTACTTGAAAATATAATTCCAACCCTAATTTTTTTTTCAATTAAAGGAGCAAAGACCAAATTTTTTATAACAGGTTTAATAGCAAATTATGCAATATTTGTTTCTTTAAAGCGGTTTTCTTTTAAAAAATATAAAGAAAATCAACATATTTTGACTTGCTTATAAATAAATGTATATATATAAATGCCAAAAAATCACTTACCTAAACGAATATTATTAAATGGGTAGTTCCATTCTTCATTGTTAACAATTTATCCATATTTATATTTTAAATTCCATGCATTTTTTAAATAAAATAATTTTTTAAAGCGATGGTCCTAGAAAATCGCATTTTGTAACATGTTTTACGCGAAGCGTTAAATAGCTGCTGCTGCTAAAATGAAATTTATGAAGTATGGTTTCATCCAAGGGCATAAATAATGTCTCTTTTTTTGCGTGTGTTAACCAAAATTAGTATATTTCATCCTTCGTAGTTAAGTTTTTCCCCTGGAATAAAAAATCCGCTTAATCGATTTTTAAAAAATTCTCTTAATGAAATACGCGAGTTTTTGAGTGATATATTTTACTACTTCTTCATCGACTATTTTTTTTAATATCTAAAAAAAGAAAACATTCAGTGAGATAGAAAAAAATTGCCGTCAGCGTCTGCTATTTACTCGACGACGTAAGCATAACATGAGCTTTACTTAAAAAAAAAACAACGTGTTTTTTTTTAAAAAAAAGGTTTTACACTTTGGACTTTACAGGTAAATAAAAAAAACTATTCTTTTTTGTTTTAAATTGGAATATTTTCTTTATTGGTCTTTTATCTTACATTTGTGATATATAAAACTTTGACACATTAATTAATTATAAAAATTTTAATAAACATTTCAAAATGGGGGTGTGAATTTGAAAAAGAAAAACGTTTGTCTAAAATATTATATTTGCTTTATTGGTCTAGAATATTATACTCGGTTTATTGGAAAGAGCATAACATCTCACATTGACCCTGAAAATATCGTAAAAATTTAACCAATAGAAAAGTGTTGATAGATTTTTAAAGTTTAAAAATTGAAAAATATTTAACTCGTAAAATTCTATAGATTTTATTGCGTAAAAAAATGGCTGCATGAAGGCACGCCGGCATTTTGTAAGCATTTTGTAAACACTGTTTTTTTTAAATAAAAAATAATATTTCTATTATTTTTTAAACAACTTTAATAGTTTATTTTTGGAAGTATATTTCATATAGAAAATAAACAACTCACTTTAAAAAGAGAAATTACGAGTTTTTTTTTATATTTTATTCGCAGTTTTCTGTTAGGCCTGTCAAAAATTCCTCCAAATTTCTGGTACATCTTGAGGTTCTATTCTTTCTTTTTCTTACTTTCTTTTTTTCAATATTTTAAGCAGATTTATCACTGAGCTAGTAGTATTGGTGCTTCTACACTTTATTGCCGAAATTGGAGACGCCATTTTTTCACGCACTTGCTATCCAAATCTCGGGAAGACATCTGGCCGAACGATTGCTTCCGGAAAGGGAAAGAATAAATTTACCAAAATTTACATTTATTACTTCCGGAAACGATAAATTAAACTAAATAAATTTACCAAAATTAACATTTATTACTCCCTTAAACTAAAATTATCATTTATTACTTCCAGAAACTTGGTAAACCGATATAACTGGAGAATATTAATCTTGGCAATTAAAAAAAATATATTTAAAATTATTTATTTGTTCGAAACACACACACGCACACACATACACACACACAAACGAAAAAATAAACACACAAAAAACTAATAAATGTTTTGGTTTTATTGTGGTTTTCAAATGGCGCTCGTTCTGGTTAAACTATTATGAATATGTCATTTCAATCTTATGTTTTTAATAAAAAAAAATTTTTTTTTAATTGTTCCATGAAAACATTCCCGTTCTCATCAATTAAATCGAAACATTTCCAATTAAACAATTACGGATATATGTTTTCTTTCACTTTCTTTATTTACTTTTAAAGCAACATTCGACTTTTATAAAATAGCTTTTTTTTGGTTTGTTTTGTTTTTGTTTTGTTTTTTTTTTCGAACAAATAAATAATTTTTAACACTTTTTTAAATCGTCAAGATTCATTTGCTCCAGTAATATCGGTTTACCAAGTTTCTGGAAGTAATAAATAATAATTTTAGTTTAATTTAACGTTTCCGGAAGTAATAAATGTTAATTTTGGTAAAGTTATTCTTTCCCTTTCCGGAAGCAATCGTTCGCTCATATAATGATGTCTCCCTTATATTTGGATAGCAAGTGCGTCAAAAACATGGCGTCTCCAATTTCGGCAATAAAGTGTACAAACACCCCAGATTTTTATGGGTCGCTATTTTTGCCATAAATTGTTAGGTGAAAGTTTGTTGTTTTTTTCAGGAAAACTTGCACTTTTTTTTTTTAAAGAAGTTGGTAATAAACGTTTTTTTTAAACAGAATTTTATACTCATTGGGCGTTGAGTTCCATGGCGACCCGCATAAAAAACACGCATCGCCTCCTTTCTGATGCAAGCGCACGGAACACTTTTTTATTTACTGATGTTGTCGTAGTAACTAACCGATTATTTGTCACATTATTAATTTTGAAAAAAAGTTTTACTCTTTATGAACATTTAAAGAAAAATTACTAAACATTTATTAATAATGCAGACATTTGTTTTTAAATTTCTTTTTAAAAGACGACTTTTATTGACTTTTTTTCATAGCATTTGCAGATGGGTATGCTGACATTTGTATTTTAATTTCTTTTTAAATGACTTTTTATTGACTTTTATTTTAATAGCATTTCCGAATGGGTAAAAAACGAAAAAAATAACTAAACCATTTACTGACAATTTCTCGGTATCTTGACTTTGATAACATTTATTTGTTGAAAATATTTGTAAAAGTGAGAATTATTTGGACAACGCTCGGCTGAATTCGGTCACCACGATGGCCGGTCGAACGCTAAACTAATTGGAATCCAGTGTGTATGTGGGGGGGGTAAATTCTGCATGAGTACCATTCTTTTTTATTTTATATTTTGTTCAAGTTTTGTGTGGGCTTTTAGCGATTGCAAACATACAAATTTAACCAACATTCAAAAAATTCAACAATTAAATAATTTTGCTCAGCTTCTAATACAGATCCTAGTAAATCAATCCCTTTTATTAGAACACTCAAGGGAAGGACGGAACCAAATTATTGCCAGTATGTTAGGAAGAGATTCTATTTTTTTTTTGTTTTGTATTACAGTATTTTAAGCAGATTTGACACTCAGTTACCAGATTTTTATGGGTTGCTCGTTAACTTATGATAAAATTTGTGAAGTACACGTTGGATTGTTGTAAAAATCGAATGGAAATTTAAATTTCGTTCCGTTTTAATATTTTTTTTAATTGTGCTTTTTCCAAATAAATATAATCAAGAGAATAACATTCAACAATTGTACTTTATATATATAAAACACGAAATATTAAAAAAATATATATATTAACGAAAGAGAAATAATTCCATTTTTAAACGAAAAAAGTCAATTTGGTATATAAAAGTTCCGTTTAGTGATGTCACGTGATGACACGCGGTGTGAAATACTTGTCCCCAAATAAAAAAAATGGCCCATCCGTACAAAGAAAACCAAATATTTATTATAGAAAAATTAAGTATAATGTTATAATTAAAAAGAGATATATAGAAACACGCATGGGTACAGTAAACATATTATACCAAAATGTGGAAGCCATCCGTCCAGTGGTTATTTAGACTATTAATTACGAACGAACCAAGAGTTACATTTATATATATATATATATATATATATATATATATATATATATATATATATATATATATATATATATATAAACAAACCGCGTACAATATTTCAGCTTGCATGAAAATCCTCTCAAGTTTATCCGAAATGCGAAAATATTTCTTTAGAGAGAATGGAATCAAAAATAAGTCCAGCGTGACGATGCAGATAATCTGATTGGAAAGCCTTCAAAACAGCTGAAATAATGAAAATTGTTTTTCCGGACAGTACAGTAACCCAAAGAGAAGTCAGTCTCCAGCCAAATGGGACCAAACAATATAAAGAGAGAAAACCAGTATGAGAACCTTCATCATCGGCTTAATTAGAAAAAGTGATTTCAGATTAAATTTTAAAGAAATTAAGATCAGGCTAAGTGGGGAAAATATCAGTGCGTGAAACTTGTATTACTCTGACCGGAAATTATCTAGACAGAACGAAACAGTTCTTTATATAAAGTGCTGAATTTTATGGCATTATTAAAAACAAATGTTGGGAGAGTGAGTATTATAACATTTTAAAGTGTGGCCGAATTTTAGCTTATTAAGGCTGTCGAAAAGTCATGATGATTATAAAGATTACATAATAATAATAATAATAATAATAATAATAATAATAATAATAATAATAAGCGAGCGCCAACCAGACCTCGGCTGGACAAGCGCAAAGAGAACTGGGAAATTGGGGAGGCTGATTGCCACTGAAATTCCAGTATAAACCAACGGCCACTACCAGCGAGAAATCAATGGTAAGCGGCTGTTGCGATGATGCAAATTAATTTGCTATCGAAGAAGGTGGAGAGAGCTGGACGTCTGGGGAGATTTCTTGTCACTCAGCTTCCAGAGAACACCGCAGGTTTCCAATCAGATCGTTTGTTGATATGTGTGAAAGCTCCATGTGAGCCAATAATAATAATAAATGCAAAGTAATTCTAATAACAGTATTGCCAATGATCATATGCAATAATAATATTAACTTAGTAGTTCTAGTAATACATTTAGTAATAATGATAAAAGATTAGTAATAATGATATAAACAGCAATACAGATAATAATGATATTTCTAAAGCTACTACTGCTAAGAAAATTAGTAATAGAAGTAAACATAATTACAGCAACAGTGATAGTGACACGAATGATGATGTCAATCATATACCAATACTGATAAGAGGTATATATATATATATATATATATATATATATATATATATATATATATATATATATATACATACATATATATATATGTATATATATATATATATATATATATTTGGTAAGGTGATTGATAATTTATAATTCCAAATTAAAATTGAAAGTTAAAAATTAAAAATCCGTTTAATAAGAAGGAGCACAACATAGCCAATAAATTGTACGATCGTTTCGGAAACGATGTTTTCTTATTGTGACATACATTGAGTCAAGGACAATAATTTAAGCATATAGTTTTTTATGAAAACAAAGTCTCCGCATCAGAAAATATTGGGTGTTCTTTTTTTTTTAAATAATAGACACCGTAAATAAACCTACCATTTAAGTAGTGCAGATGAATCCGAACCACAAGTATTAGCAACCAACACAAATAAACAACAAACCAAAATCCGTAAGCGTAAAAATAGGGACATCCTATGGTCCAACCCCCCTTACTCCAAAAATCTGAAGACAAACATAGCCAAGGAATTATTTAAAACATTAGATAAAAACTTTAAAGCCCCTCATAGATACAATAAAATGTTCAATAAGAACACGATCAAACATTGTACTCAGCTATGCCAAACATAGATAATTACTTCGAACAATAATAAAATCAATAAGATACAAAACACAGATACAGAAAATATAGCAGGCTGTAACTGCAGAAGAAAAAATAGATGCCCTCTACACGGCGCATGCGAAATGAAAAAATGTAGTTTATAGCTGCACGGTATCATAAACCACAAATTTAAATGATGTTAATGACAACCATAGCTCGACCACACGATCAAACAACCAATCTCCCAATCAAATACAACCCAATACAGTTCAGACCAATGCCGCCCCTAATCGACCTGACAATAAATACATTATACAAAACGCAGTCTATCCCAGCTCCACATCTGGTCTTATCAAACATAGAATTTCAACCCATAAGCACTCTTTAAAAAAAAAACTCCCCCAAGAACCACGCATCTATATCTAAACATATTTTGCAACTCAATGATAAGAATATTTCATTCACTCTAAAATGGAAAATAGTAGGATCATATAAACCGTATACTCCGGGAAACAGATCCTGTACTCTTTGCAGATTTGAAACCTTCAACATTTTGCAATATGACGATATCAAAAACAAAACCACTCTATTAAATTCAAAGGGGGAACTACTATCGGCATGCATTCATAAACAATGGTTTAAATTTAACAAATATAACCACCATAGCTCATACAAACGTTTCTTATTAATAATATGTCCTAGGTTTTTTAATAGAATATCTTTACTAATAAGATGTGGATCATCATCATTATTAACAAACTTACCATTATTCTGTATCTTAGTTAAATGTCTATTCAAATTTAACCCTTGTAGGTTACTAATTTTACTAATTTCAACAAATAAATAAATAAAATAAATAAATAAAACAATTATAATATTACTAAATTTACTCAATAAAATTATCTTATACTATAAGAAAAAACAGCATGAGGACGAATTATCCCCCTTTGACAATATTACGAGAAAAAACAAGATTATCTCCCTTCATTTTGAATATTTATATTTTTATTTAAACCTAAATACAGCAATTATGAAATAACCTAACCGTTAAGAACTTTCATTTTGGTGTTTCAATTTGAAATCAAGCAGTTAGAGCATGTAAGAGCTATTTTTTTAAAACAAAGTCTCCTCATCAGCAGAAATATTGGGTGGGTTTTTTAAAGACACCAAAAATAAAACTAACATTTTTTTAGTAAGGCAGATGTATATTTTAATGGTTCGTCTCCTAAAAGTCGTACCACCAAAAAGCTATATCATAAAATTATTGTCCAAGTGTCACTGTCTATCACACTAAAAACATCGTTTCCGAGACGATCGTACAATTTATTGATTTTGTTTGTTCTTCCTTATGAAACAGGTTTTTAATTTTTAATTATAAATTATCGATCATCTTACTCAATATATATATATATATATATATATATATATATATATATATATATATACATATAATTATTTTTTACTATAATAATTAAATACCTACAGACACTAGTGTTTTATCCTTTCGGAAATCTTACGTGCAGGGTGTCACGATTAACACCATCAACCGCGTGAAATAACGTTTAATTTTAACATTTTAATTTTAAATGTTCTTTACATCAGTCAGACAGTGATCTAATCGTTTTACAATGGTCTATGCATATATATATATATATATATATATATATATATTTACATATATATCAAAATATATATATATATATAAGTAAATGTGCGTGTGTGCCCACGTGTAATTGTTTGTGTCGATGCATAAATTGTGTTTCGTTAAACAAATAAACGTATTAATTCCGATAATGCAGCGGATATCGTCATGTTAACAATCAAAAACCGACACAAATTCAACTATGTTACTTAGAATTTGTTTCAAGTAAGGATTGAAATTATGGAGATTGATTTATCTTTCACAACTAAAAAAAGAAAGTGGAGCAGGAATCCAAGTAGAAGTATGATTTAAATTATGTACCTTGAATAACATACGAGTAAACCCATGCGCTTTTCCTTTTTGTAGAAAGAATTCGTCAACATGGACTGGGAGGGTAAAGAGGTGTCTATATTCCAGCCAATGATTTATATTGAGATTTCTTCCCTTAATATTATTCCGAAATAGACCGGATGCGCTAACAATAAATAGATCTCTTAAAACAAACTAAATGTATCGCTGAGGATTTATTGTTCGACTAACTGATAAAATTATCGATTTAGAGACGATGGAACGAAAATGTAGGAGTGAAATAAATACTAGTTTGAAGCCGTTAAAATTCAATGGTTTATCATCACCTGTTGGTAATCGTGGATATTTTAGGTTTTCTGATGAATGTCATTAATTGTTGGTCATCGTGAAAATTCTGTGATGTTCTATTACATGTATTTCAATTAAGATGCTTTATATCTATCCATTTTTTTACGATTTAAGTCAGATTTCTATAATATTTAGTTAAAGATTGTAATTCATAATATTTTACTCTTTATAAGTACAATTCTTTCATAGGTTATTACTAGTAGACAATAAAATTACGTAGAATCGAAATAATTTATTAGGGGCATTGTAATCGTAAAATATATGTCTATGATCCTAAACTATTCTTTTAATTATTATTTTGTTACTCTTTTTTTGTATGTTTGTTTGTTTTTATCAACAGTAGATTCCACCGATGTAAACTAAAACTTTCTCCGTTGCATCATTTTGGTCAACTGCGTGTTCATGTGTTACTAATCATGTGTATAATGTTTGCGATTCTTAGTGGGTATATGTCAGATATTTAGTGCGGATGTATAGTTTTTGTGTATTTACTCAATGGACTGTATGTAAGATATATAAGTTTTTGTCCAATTTAGCCAACAAAAATATATATAATTTATACATATTGTATATATATATATATATATATATATATATATATATATATATATATACATGATATATGTAAAATATTGTGTCTGTTTTTAATATCGAGATAAATGTCTTATATTTAGTAATTTCAACAGCAATTTGAAGGTATATTTCTCTTGCATACCATCGAAAACTATGAGGGTAATTTTCATATAATTTCTTCCTTAGAATGTCTATAACTTTTCGAAAATTTGCACAGTAAAATCAGCATATTATGTATGTGTAGTATGTGATATATATGGATGAAAAGATGGACGAAGACATTGATAGATGGATATGATATTTGTGTAATTCTGTAACTAATGTTTGTGTACGGATGTTTATAACTTATTCAGTAGAATGGGTTTAAGTTTTTGGAGTAACTGACTTTATAAAATGCATGCAAGGGTTAGTTAATTTGGAAAGTATAATGTATTTAAGGTTTTTTGTGTAATTAAGTCAGTAGCATGTGTGTAATCTTTTTGTGTAATTTAGTTGGTAAATTATGTTCAAATCCTCTGTGTAATTTAGTAAAATACATAATAATAAATACATGTAATTTGGTTGCCGAGATATGTGACCATTTTATGTAATTTAGTTGGTTGAATGCGTTAAATACATTTGATAAGTTAATTAATTAACGGTGTTAGTGTCCTCTATGTAATTTGATTACGAAAAGATGTGGAATGTATTTATGTGCTTTGTTGGTAGAATACGTGCAAGAGTTTTGTGCTATTTCGTCTGTAAAATGTATGTAGGACTTTTACATAATTTGGCCAGTATACTACTTGTAAGCGTGTTGTATAACTTGGCTTGTAAAATGCGTGTTTGATATTCGTGTAATTCGGCTAGAAAATATGTGAAAAGTGCTTATGTATTTTAGTTGGTAAATGTTTTAGGATTGTGTGTAATTTGTGGTAATATGTATTGAAAACAATTGTGTAATTTTGTTAGTAGAATAAAAATGCAGGTTTATTCTAATTAATTTAGTGATGATTTTATGTAACTTTTTGGTAAAATCTCTAACAACTTCATGCAATTTATAAAGAAGTTATGAAGGGCGTTTTTGGAAGGATTTATAGAAATACAGTATTTATCTGTGTTTTTCATAAAAATATTATTGGAATGATGCATTTTCAAATAACTGATTTATTAGCATCAAGATTACTAAAAGAGAAATCCATTTCTCATCATCTAGAAATGTTTAAAAATCATGCGATTTATTTTGTATGATTTTTCGTTTTTTCTTCCTAAATAAATGCGTTTTCTTGGAAACATTCTGATAATCTACGAAGAATTTTGCTGCAAACGAAGACTCCGTTATTGATCCTGTCCTGTTTATCTTCCGTCCTCCAGCCGATGTTGCTATTCTGGTAATCTGTTCATTTCGCTAAGTGTTCTGTTACGGTGTTACGTTATTTATTTCTATTGGAAATAATTCCGCCTTCCATTAATTCGATTTCGTTTCGGATTTCGGTAATTCCATGCTCGTTCTTTAAGATGCGCTTCATGGAGAAAAAAAATTATTTCCGCCAGTATATTCCGTCTGTTTTCTCTGATTTATTTTGTGTTGAATAAATATACGGTATTTACATACTTTACAGAACAATAGTAAAATAGTATTTTAAGTTAATGCCGCCGTGTATTATGGAATCGTATCACAACTTCGTATCTATAGTATTTTGATTAATAGAAATTGCTAGAGACAACGCACGAACCCACTTGATGTAAGGAGATAAGAGATAATTATTCATAGTGAACACTACCCAACGATAGCTGTTTTATGGAACGATGCTAATCCCGAAATCAGCATTTATTTCGTTTTCGACGAAAACAAGAAGCGATGGTTAGTGAAGTGGCAGAACTAAACCTCTGCACTCTTGTTATAATAAGCACATAAATCTATAAGCCACTATTCATTACTCCTGGCTCAGAATTTAATAAAAATTAAAATGGCAAAGACGAATTATAAGACATACACATAGAATAAGTACGGTAAATCTCTATGTAAATTTGAAACAATTAGTTAGAATGAATTTTTCTGTGTAAAAGTCGTAAAGGTTGCTGATTTTGAAGGATTTCGTGGCAAATATTTAAAGGGGATATTTCTGTTTATACTTAACTACCTAAAATGAGATAGAAACGAAGACAGACAAAGGGAGAGAGAGAGAGAGAGAGAGTTACAAAGAAGGGGTTTGGTAGTTGCTGTCACGAAGAAGATAGCAAAGAAAAAGAGAAATTAAAATGCAATTTTAGGTTCTATATAACCATTGAGGCAACATTAATTCTGCCGACGAAACAACAACAGCTGTTAGAAATTGAAGAACACTTCAGTCACGTTACAATACTCATTGTCTCATACGGAATTACTTTCAAGTATGTAAAATTAAAATGTTGCATCATGAACGGTATTCTATCGTTGCCGTCTATATAATTATTACGTGTATTCACGAAATAGACAAACTCATTTCGAAAAGCTGGAGTAGTGTGTTGTACTAGAGTAAAAAAAGTAATTTGTCAAGAATTCGCTATTTTCTATTCATCACGAGAAATGTAGCTCTTTACGTGAGGTGTTGAGTCACGTTTTTTTTTCATTCGCAATAGAAGTCCCTATTTGTTAAGCCATTGAGGTGCGGTTTATTTTTTTATTTTGAAAATTTAAAATAATATTATTGCATAAGGTATCCTTCTACTATATTCAAGATCACACACCTTTGTGACAATGATTTTTTTTTATTTTCAATGTTCGACATCAAGGGGATTTACGCCTTGCTCGTAGTCATTTCTAGAAAAATATGTAATATTTAAACGAATATGAAGAAAGTATAATGTTTTTTTCTCTAAATATTTGATATACAGAGTAAAAGTTTGATAGATAGCATATAGGGGCATGTAATACATATTATATGTTGTTTATAATCGGCAAAATGTTTTGCTAAGGAGTTAAAATAGAAAACAATTGCTTCTACTGTTATCTTTGCACAGGAGCAAAATTAAATATTCATTGTATAAAGTCGCTTGACTTTTATCTTTTCGTATCAATCTATCCGTAGTAGAGTCGGTAACGAAGCTGGAGAGACAATCATTCTGGCTTCGATTAAAGCGGATAATACCGAAGGCATATGTTTTTTAATCATTAAAAGCTTTTAGATAATAAGCAATGGAAAACTGACTTTTTAATAAGAAATAAGAAATCCGCCTGAATTAAAACATTCCCAGTCGTAAAATACGCTTCTTCGTATAAACGTATTATACCACTGGACAACATTGGGCTGTATACTAGTATATATATATATATATATATATATATATATATATATATATATATATATTACTTATACATATATACGTATCTATATATATATATATATATATATATATTATCTATATATATGTATATATACAAGTATCTATCTATATATATATATATATATATATATATATATATATATATATATATATATATATATATATAAGTAATAGACGTTTCGATATTGTGGATTAATTTCACAATATTTTATTCGAAACAGGGAAAACGAGAAAGAGTAAGAAAATTCCTTATTCCATAGAATTTCAAAGATGTACTCTTCGCCTCAAACAAAAAGACGTTTGCAAGTGGAATGAATGTAGCGTAATTTTGGAAAACGGTAGTTGAAGTTTTTGAAGGAAAGTAAGATATATATACATATATTTATACATATATCTGAATAACCCAAGAGTGGATGAAACGCGGAATATTCAGTGTAGCTTGATCGCCATATACATTTTATAACCTATTAACTAGCTCTACCTACGTATTGAGTACTTTTGAAGTAAATACTTAAGGTTTAGGCATAAATCTATATTGTCGTATATTAATTTTATGTGAGTAAATTAATAATTATATATATATATATATATATATATATATATATATATATATATTCACACCCCTGTCTGTGTTTTGTGGGCGCGGCTTTTGTGTATATGTTTGTAATATATTGGAATTCACGTTGCCTTTTTCTTTACATCACTTGTTTTTATATGTAATAAAAAAACGATAATTTTAACTCACTTTCTCAAGAGAAGCATAGAGTGTGCAACAAAAATAAAGACATTGTATTATTCAGTTCTGTACCTACGATCGTCGAAGGGCTCTACTGACTAACAGCTTAACAATTATTTACAAATACAACAGGTAATAAAGTTTTAATTTCTACAGATTACACGTGTCTTATACTTTATATATCTGCTTATTGTTGTACATGATATCTCCGTACATCGTCCATGCACGAAGAAAATATTTATATGTGTACATTAAAAATATTTATTTCTTGTCTTACTCTGTAATAACACTTTTTCATAGAAAAAATCTGATATGGATAACCCAAGACGTCGAATTTATATTTATATGGATGTATCAAGGAGATAAAGTTGTTTTTCTTCACTGTGCATTTGAAGGGATAATATCAAGCCACATTGCAAAACATTTCAGAATGCATTCAGTTGTTAAAGATAGTATTACTATTTATGGGATTAAGTCTATTTTCCTTGATAGATCACATAAATATTTAATTAGAACCCGCTCTGTCCTTTAAGACACTCATATAAAAAGGTATACGGAGAGAGTTTAGTTTTAAATGTTGGTTTACTTTGTAACAATTTACAGAATAACATGCTCAAACCACACTTGTGATGATACAATAGGACATGATAGATTTATGTTTTTAATTCTATGGCGTATCTATGTGGAGGGAACTCTTTACTTGAGCTCTGTTGCTGGACATAATATTAAAAATAATAAAATAAAAATGATTTGGTCTTGAAGATTACACTTTGATCCGACATCCAGCTGTTGGTTAATACTGATCTGAGACTTATTTAATTTGAAATTCGAAGTGGATTATGCAGATTTTCTCGATATAATTTTATGTTGATATATTAAATTTTGATTACAAGTGTTTTAATTTACAATTTGAGCTTTATGAAATAAAAGTTTATTTTTTTTATTCAAATTTGATTATTTTATTCGTTGAAGTTGAACGTTTTAAACATTGAAATTAGGCATATCAAACTTTGTCCGTTAGTTTCGTTTTTCAATTATAACTTTTTTTTTCAATTTGCAGTTGAGAAGTTAAAATATTAATGTTAGATATTTACATTTTTTAGCTGAGCTTTTGTATTTGAAATCGAGTCTTTTTATTCGTAGCAAAACCTGTACTCGCTACATTCATTTAGAATCCATGGTTACAAGCAGAATTTTCTTAAGCTATTTGTTTACAGAGAGGATCTAGACCTCTGATCGACACATAAACAGTTGACTCATTTGATTGATACATCTCTCACTCGTACTAACAGGATGTTCCTTTGGCTGATGCATTTTTTTTTACATTTTTATCGTTGGAGTTTTAGTAGTAATTAAAAAACAATGCTATTACTGTAGCTATATGTAATACTACATCAATACATTACTGCGCCTAAATGAATTTTAAGCAAACATTAAACTATACAGTTAGAGTATAACACTTTGACTTAACTCTCGCATAAGAAACCCCTATTTTTCTGGCAAATACTTCCCCTAAATACGTAAAAAAACCCGAAGTGACCGACTATAGTCGACGGCGATACGAATGTTCTATTTTCATCAGCTGCTAAACCATATGTAAGGGTGGGTGCCACTCATTTCTCAAAGTTATTCCCCTTTATAATTATGAGTGTTGTAGCACGAATGCGTCTACTATTTTAAAGTATTTAGTACTGTACTCTTTAGGTTAGTACTGAACCCAGGTGCATCGAGTCAATAACGAACACTCTTCCCATTATGCCAAATAGACTGTTAGACCATAACCTGCTATATATGCATATATAATAACAATAAAAATCGTATTCTCTTTATTGAACCATACGTGAAGTTTCCGTTGTTTTTTTTATTTGTTTTCTTTTAATGCATACCAACTCTTTTCGATATCTTTAATGTCGAATGCAGTTATTTTAATGAATCTTTTTACGCTTTAAGATCTATTTATCTATAAATATTTAGTCGTCATGTTTCGGTTTTTATTTATGTTTTATGCCATTTTAAACCATTTTTAAGTTATATAATGCCGAATCTGGTAATTTTGGTAAATGTTTAATGTTTTAAATTCAGATTATATTTAAGAGTTATTCATGATAATTTGTTTTGTTATTATTTTTACGGCATATTATTTTTTTCGGATTATTTGATACGGAATTCGTCATTTTAATAAAATTTTTCCATGTCTCAAGTTCTTTATATCTGCATATTTATATTCGTGGTGTTTGGTTTAGTTTATTGGTAATGGAAACTTCATGTTTTGCATAAGGTTTTGCAGAACATGATTGATACTTGCAAATTGAAAAGAAAAAATTAACGTCAACGTTCGATGCATTTTAGGTCAAGATGCTATTCTATGCATATCGCTTCATTTGGAAGAACGAGATTTCTTTATTATACTCTGTCTTCAAATGTGCGATATATTTATTCGAATTAATGTTTAAAATCATTGTTACAATTTAATAAACATGTGTCAAACGGTATGTTTTCTGGTTCTATGACGCTAGTTGTGAGAAACACTTATTTCATGCAATCGTGATTCAATTCTCCGGTATTCAATTTATACACAATCATTTCTATTGCGTCTCACATAATTTCAAATCTCTTTATTACCTATTGGTCGGTTGCATAAGCATTAAATAGAAAGTAGAGAGTTTTAATTTGTATACAATTTCGAATTGATTAACCGACAGGTTTTTAGCCGAACAAAACTAACAGCAAAATTACAGTAGGAAATCAATGAAAACACAAAGAAACAAAAGTTGAGTCGCAGTCAATTAAGTATTTTTCGCAATGCGTTTTTATAACGTTATATCATATTATTAGTTAATTTTCCTGTTTACTGAAATTCGAATTGAAAGCAATTTTCCTAAACAAATTACATTAAATGCGTCTCAAGAATTATCACATTTATTTTACATATTATTGTTGGTTTATAAACATATAGATGATCTAGAGTTTCTTATTTAACTAATATACTTACTTGACATAATATGTGCCCTTGAACATCGCATATATATGAAACAAAGTTGTGTACTTACGCCACCTATATCAACTTAATGTTCTCCGCCATAATCACAAATCCATTCTCCGACTCGGCCCCGGGGTTCAGCGTCAAACATCATACTGATAGTAAACTGTTCAATATGCCATGTCTCGTCGCCATTACGAAATTCAGTCCCACCATCATTCGTGATCTACTCTTTGCAAACGACTACCTTGAATGCTAACTCAGCGACAGATATCCAGTTCAAACAGACAGATATATATATATATATATATATATATATATATATATATATATATATATATATATATATATATATATATAGAAGCTAGAAGTAATTGTAAGAGAGAAATAACAACAGCTAAGAGAGAATCCAATGAAACTACCAGAAAACACATCGAAGCACAGAAATTAAGAACCCGTGATTTTTGGAAAATCTACAACAGTGTACTAAATAATGGGCAGCCAACGATTTCTCACCTATCAAACAATCATGAGGTTGTTTGCACGTCAACCGAGAATGCTAACCTGCTTGCCAGTCGGTTTGCGTCAAACTCCACATTGAACCAGGAACACCACTCCCTCCATGACTTTCCTTTGCAAATAGACGCCACAGTAGATGATTTGAAAATCACCCCTTCTCAGATACATGGTATCATAAAAAAACTTAGACACCTGAAAAGCATATGGACCCAATCTCATTCCGGTTGTGCTATAAAAGAATTCCTCGCTGAAGTTTCTCAAGTTCTCTTTAAAGTTTACAACTTAAGGAATCTTGCTTTCCTGACTGCTTGAAAACCGCTTCTCTGGTACCAGTTTTCAAGAATTCTAGCGAAAGACCTGACACATTAAATTATCGCCCAATTAGCCTTCTCCCGCTTTTCGCCAAAATATTTGAGTCCTTCATTAATCAAGCTCTAGTCCATCAACTTACACCTGCTAAACTCCTGACCGACAATCAATTTGGATTTAGGCAAGCCAGTTCCACAACAGATATCCTAACTGTAATGTCAGAACGTACATACAGTTCACTTTACAAAACAGGGGAGGGTAGAGCTGTAGCCTTCAATATACCTAAGGCTTTTGACAGAGTATGGCGTGATAGTCTTCTAAGGAAAATTAGATCATATGGTATCACTGGAAGAATACATAATGTAATTCAATCCTTCTTAAGTAAGAAAAAAATCGAGGTTGGCCTCAACAGTTGTACATCTAAACAATATGATATAAATGCGAGAGTACTAGAGGGGTTTATTCTTGGGCTTTTATTAATCCTCATATTTATAAATGACTCCCCTGATAAAATTGTTTCTGACATGGGTATATTTGCTGATGAAATCACTCTCTATAACCGGCACGAATAGAAAACAAATGAACACATATCTAACAAAATGGCAGAAACACTAGAGGATAACCTCAAATCTGTAGTGTAATCTGGACAAAAATGAATGGCCACATTCAATGCTGTCAAAACTAAGTTTGTGTATTTCATTAATTACAAGAAACCTTCTCTACCACTAATAGCAATGACCAAGAACACATTACCCGAAAGTACTTCTTTTAAACTCCTCGCCCTAACGTTTAGAGGGAGCAGGAACTGGAATATATACATTGAGAGCATTGCGAATGCTGCTGCGAAGAAGGTCGGCTCTTTCTACCGTGCTAGAAAACTACTTACACCTGAGAGTATCCTGTACCTCTATAAGGTTCCATTGTATGGAGTACTGTTGTCACATCTGGGTTGATGTGTCTGCTACTTGTCTTTTACTACTGGACAGGGTTCAAAGAGAGCCGCTAACCTGATAGGTTCTGAACTGTCATCTCGGCTTCAGCCTCTGTCCAACCGACGAAATGTTGCATCTCTCTGTTTGTTCTACAAGTACTTTAATGATAAATGTTCTTACTATCTAAAAGAACTTGTACCCCCTCGACGTGAATTCCCCCTACAAACCCAAGCAGCTAAATCCCACCCCTTCACACTAGAGATCCCTTGGTGGAAGAAAGTATTCTACTCGAATAGTATCTGTCCCAGAACCTCTAGACTTTAGAACTCCTCCAGGATTCTGCTTTTCCAACTGTACTGACAGGCAGATGCTCAAATATAATGTAAATAGACATCTTGCTATTAATCTACCTTCATAACCCTAACCCCTGCAACTTATGTCACCGATAATATCCCCTACTTCCAAATGGCACTGTGCCTTGTTTAGGGTGAAAATTGAATAAATAACTTTTTAATGAAATATAGACATTTTCCTGGAATCCTGTGATTATTTGGGACTCAAAATCAGTATTACGGAGAACGAAGATTAAGTTTTGGGTCAGCGACCTCAACACACTTGAAAGGTTCACCTATCTTTGCAGCACTATATTCAACGGGGCCACATTGATAATGAGATAAACAGCAGGCGAGCCCAATTCATATCTGCTTTTGGAGAGCTATGTAGCAACTTCTAGGACCGCAGAAGTATCAGAGTCGGAACAAATCTCGAAGGCTACTAGGATACCGTCATAACTTCATTGCTGTATGCTTGTGAGACTTGATCATGTAAAGAATCTTAATCATTTTCACATACAGTGGCGTCCAAATCTAAGGGACAAAATTTTAAAACCTAATATTTGGTAGAAATAACAATTGTGAAAAGCTGAAATGTTGACAACCGGTAGTCGTTATCATCCATAATAACATACTGAAATTTGAATCATTTGCAATGATAGAAAAATACCTATGACAATTATTTATTTATTTTCAAAATAGGAACGTACAAAAGTACGAGACAAAATTGAGAAAAACATTGTAAACAAGCAAAAACTAAAAAATACATATACAATCAAGATTTTGTAAATGCGCCTTAACTCTCAATGACACCTGAACATCCTTGACTAGAAGAACGATTTAGTTCTTGACAATCGTCGATGCTAATTTAAGACCATTCTTCTTGAAGCTTCACCCATAAATCCTCCGTGTTAGTGGGGTTTCTTTCCATAACTTTCAATACTAAGGTCTTCTACATTGCCATTATCAAATACTAAACAGTCGACTATTTCGAACCTTTTGAATAGCTTCACCAGACAATGCCTTAACTTCAACTCCCATCACCCATACAGTAGCAAACATGCAATCGCACGCTGCCTACAATATCGAGCAGAGACAATAAGTAGCGACACCATTACATACGACCAAGAAATGGTCAGGTTGAAATATACCCTCCGTCGTAACAACTACCCTGATAGCATACTATCCACCAGACGTGTTAATAGTATAAGAGAGGGGAATGACACCCAAAAACCACCAACGGTCTGCCTACCATACATACGAGGCATCCCCGAAAAGATTCAGAGAATATGTGCCCCCTACAACATCAGGACGGTATTCAAGAGCGAGTCAACACTCAGACGACACCTGGTACGAGTGAAGCCCCGCATGGAGGAGAACATGACTAAGAACTGCATATACTCCATCCCATGCAGTTGCAGAAAGGTTTACAAGGGTGAAACCTGCCGCCCCCTCAAAGTAAGGGTGGAAGAACACCGAAAAGCGGTAACTAAAGGGGAGACGGAAAAATCGGGTATAGCCAACCATGTCTGGATGGAGAGGGGGGACCATCGCTCCCTATGGGATGAAGTAAAAATAATAAACATAGAAACCGACTGGAAAGTGAGAAAACTTAAAAAAACAGCTCACAGGCTCGGACATAACAACCTACTGAGCAAACCAAGCATAGAGCCGAATGCAATTTGGAAACCTCTAATAGAGAGAGAAAACCTTGAATAACAACATAGGTTTAACATTAACAAAAAACACCTAAGAATTGTCCTAGTGACATACATCCGAGTGGTCCTAGACGTTGTATCAAAGTTTACAGTTGCCCAAAGGTGCTGAGTTCAATCCTTAACGAAGGTAGTGAAAAGTAACATTCAAAACAGAGAATCAGCAAATATGTCCCAGAGCCTAGCTGGAATCTGAACACGATACCTCGTAATAATAATAAAGGGTTGGGTTCGAGACTCCTAACAAACGGTTCCCCAATTCGATACAAAACACCTTATGAAGGCCGGATGGCAAAACGACCGAAACGTCCTGACTATAGCAACCAAGATGTGGAAGTCAGTCCGACAATCTCAATAAATGAAGAGTTGTTTTATAGAAGTTAGATTTCAGCATCTGAAGACTCAGCCCATTTCAAGAAACTATTCACTACTATGAAATAGTCCTGCCTATCAAATGGTCACTCATAGTCCACGTGTATCTGTGACCGTAGTTAGTCAATTTTAGACCATGGGTTAAATTGAATTGGTGGTGTTTTAGCAACTAGTGCACATTCTCTGCTCGCTTTTACTTTTGCTTTAATATCCTTGTCCATGTTTTCAGTACGCGTATGAACGCATTAAACTTTTCGTTCTGGTGGGTCCAGAGTGTCTTATGTGAAAATCTTTTAAGATTTTCTTTTGAAGGGTCGCTGGAACAACTACTCTCTCCCGATATAATAATACTTGGTCGCATGTTGAGTAAACCTACTTTTTCATCAGTCTGCAGTTTTTCCTTGGTTTCTCTTATAAAATCGTTGCTTTCGGCTTCTTTCCTTATATCATCCAGAGTAACGGTAAGTTCTTTCACAGTGTTGCATAGGATCTAACTATAATCTCTCTCTGATCGTAATGATATTGCATTAACCGGAGTAGCCCGTCTGTTTTACGGAAGGAACTTCATATCAAAGTCGTAATTTAGTAGGATTGTTCCACATCTTTGGAGCCTGTTTGCCGTATGTATTGACAAACTTTTCTTCGAACCAAAAGTAGAGATTAGCAGCTTGCGGTCCGGTTTGAAGTTTGAAATGTCACCCATGGAGAAATCTGTGAAATCTTGGTACCGTGGAAATGATGCTTAAGGATTCTTTCTCTATATGGGAATAATTCCTTTCCACATGTAGTAAGGTTCTTTATACGTGTTCTATCGGTTTCGTATTACCGACGTGCCGATTTTATATGCGTTCGCGTCACTTAAAACGATACTCTCTAAATATGTGTTGCAATGGGTCATGAATTGTTCTGATGTGACTTCATGTTCTAGCTTTTCGATCGCAATCTTTCCTTCACTGGTTCAGTTCGAAACCTTGTCTTTCCTAAGAAATTATTTAAAAGTTTGCATATTAGGAATGAACGCTTGATAGTAATTATCTAAGGGTAAAAACTTTGCAGTGTTGTTATTTCATGTGGCTCAAGCATATTCTTTTATTGCTATGAACCTTTCTGGATCGGGCAGCTTTCCATTCCAATTAATTATCTGCCCTAGGTATTTTATTTGGTCGAGGAGGAATTAACAGTTAGTTTCTTTAAGTGTAAAGCCGTACTCCTTTATGTGTTTTCTATGTTGCTCTATAGATTCGCTTTTCATTAGAATATCGTCCAGGTATCTTATGGCGGCTCACTGCAACTCAACATCGTGTCGATTATCTGTTGGAAGATAGCTGGGGAAACTTTGATCTCGAAAGCTAACCTATTGAACTTAAATAATCCCTTGTGAGTAGTAATATACAAAAGTTTTGAGGCTTTTCATCAAGGGAAATCTCTACATACGCTTCGCTCAGATCTTGTTTGGAGAATATTTTCCCTCCATTCAGTTTCGTAAAAACTTCCTCGGGACTAGGTAGAGGGTAATGATGATCTTTAAGTGCTGCATTCAACCCAATCGAGAAGTCTGCGCAGACACTGAGATCTATCGATTTATTCTACATATGAACGATGAGGTTAGCCCACTCGCTGTAGTCAAAATTCCTGCTTTGACAAGTTAAAAAAACTTTGTGGGGCCAATCTTAACTTTTCAAAGACCGTAGAAAAAAAACGATGTTTTTAACAGAAGTTTGTCTTTTTCGAATCCATATGTCGTCACTGCTGTAGTACTGCTTATGAGGTAAAAATATTAAGGTAAAACAGTCCAGCTGTTCACTGCAAGCGGTCAAACTACGCGGGTATTCTCAGTATTTAATTGTTTCCCTACGAAGAAATGTGACACAGGGTAGTTTTTAATGTGGGAGAAAGTCAGCTTTCCCAAAATAAGGCACTCTGGCAGTGTGCAAGAATAAAATTGTATTAGTATAGAATGATCCCCCCCATTGCCTAAAAATAATTTAATTTGTGTGTAGCTTCATATCAGACACCAGAACCCAACCAGCAGGTTGACCGAGAGGCGAACGATGCGTGTGGTCTCTGCCCGACGGCAGAAATGTCTGGCTTACATAGTGTCAGACGAATTCATACAAACATAGATATAGGAGTGTTAACTATACTAAAACGGTTCTCTACATGTGGTCGATATTTTCAACATGTATTGGCATAGCAAGTCATCTGCGGGCCAAAACCAATCAGATACAAAACAGTTATGTTCGTGATCTTTATCACCAACGATGGTCGACCATCACACACACACACACACACACACACACACACACACACACACACACACACACACATATATATATATAAAGGAACAAACCGTATTATGTGTTCATCAACGTTTCGAAATAAAGACGAAACGTCGATGAACACATAATACGGTTTGTTCGTTTTTATTTCTCTATTTTGTCGGAATACTATTTCCATTATTTTCATCATATATATATATATATATATATATATATATATATACGTGTATGTTTATGTGTGTTTATGTGTGTACGTATAAATGTATATATGTATATATATAATATAGTATGTATAAGTGTGCACTTTTTTATTAACATTATGCACGTAAATCAAATTTAATAAGCGTTGATTAATATATAAATATGAATAATAAAACGTTTGTCATTCCTTAATGTGTTTATATACGCGTACAAATGTGTTTAATAGAGAATTATCGATAAATTTTGCATCTAATATTATTGAGCCAATATTTATGGTTATGTTCTTTACAAACATTCATCTTTCCCGAATATATATATATATATGTGTGTGTGTGTGTGTGTGTGTGTGTGTGTGTGTGTGTGTGTGTGTGTGTGATATCTTATGGTTAAATTAATTGCATTATATTGATGCATATATTTTTTTTATTTTGTAGCTTATATATCTACAGATAAATTACACACAAAGCAGAAATTGTGAAGGAAAACGAAGTGTTTACAGATTAAATTTGATCTATCTTTGAAAATTTCATTTTAATTTAGGAGTGAATAGAAAAGCTTATTCGTGTATTTTATTATTATGCAGAGATTTGCTTTTTAGAAATTTAAAGATACTCAGTTAATTTCGAAAAATCAAAAGAACTAATTTTAGAATACGCTGTGTTTAAAAGGTTTAGTTTAATCATTTGAAACGATATTAGAAAGTTACAGTATCTATATAATAATATCTTTTTCTTCCTATATATATATATATATATATATATATATATATATATATATATATATATATATATGAAATAAATTAATATACGAAAAAATAATTTTCTGAGTAAATTTGCAGTATTCAGTGCTCAATATATAGGTATGGCTAGGTAATAATGTACTAAAATTAAGCTACGGAGAATAGTCTGCGTTTCATTATCATGAAAATTCGTCAGAATTACAAATTCTCATGAGAATGAAAGGTGGAAAATTATGTGTAGCTTAATTTCCATAAATATGTTTGAACTATATATATATATCAAGTAGGAATATATCCAAAAGTTAAGAATAATTTAATTTCCACAAAGATATTTGATAGTGCTCAATTAAAGAGAGCACATTATATTTTGTTATTCTTTATGTAAATACAGTCATATATTGCTACTATATGCAGACTGTTTCAAGCATAATTGATGGCATAAGGCAAGAAGTTCAAAATGAACTAAATTAAAACGGGTTCAAGACTATTTCCAATTTTAGAGGAGAGAAAATCAATTATGCCATGAGTGGCGATTTAATGATTTTATAGGTTTAACTTTTATTACAAAATTAAATTTCAGTTAAAAAAGGGTGTAAAAAGATATTTTGGGGGTGGGATTAGAGAGAGAGAGTAATAAGAATATTAAGACAGGTATGGTAATATAAATGAATTTACTAAGATAGAGATGTGAAAACAGTTGACATGAACAAATGAAAGTGTCAGGAGGACGATATTAACAATTTATCATTCAAATCTCTTGTGTGTGGAATGTATATATATATATATATATATATATATATATATATATATATATATAATAAATAAAATAAAATGCTCAAAGTCATGTCGCCTCTGCACAACCGAAGCTATAACTATAATTACTTCCCCTCAAAGTAACAATATAATAAAGTCTAAAAATGAACTGATCTCTTTCTGTAAACATAAGCCCAAATTTAATTATGGCAATTTTGAAATTACATAGTTATTACTTTTACCTTTTATATAGATATATAGTTTTTCCTTAAACTTTATCGTTTTTTCTACATACTTCTTAATACTTTATAATTTAATAATCCTTTATTTTAATTCTTTATTTCGTCTTTGCATGCCCGGTTTTTTATCTGCAATTTCTGCTTTATTCTTTAAACATCCCTATCTATTTAATATATCAATCTACCCACACTTTCATATCTTGTATGTATATTTACTTATACCTTACTATATGCATTTACTTACTTTCTTTCTTGTTTTTTTCCTGAATTTGCAGATACCGGCCATCCTCTCCCCTTTAAATACTTTTTATTTTTTTATTTTTATATTTTATATTTTATATTTTTATGTTTTATTTATTTATTTATTGTTTATTTATTATTTTCTATTCATTTATTAATTAATTTATTTATTTTCCATTTAGTGTCTTCTAAGAACTCTTGCTGACATTTTTAAGTGATGCCCTGTACATTTCAGTTGACCTATATTATTTTGCCCTATACATTTTTTCGCGCCTTTTAATATTTCCTGTCTGGGTCATTGATACATTTGTTTTCCTATTTTATATTTAATTATTTCCTCTTCTTCTTCCCTGATCTTTCTTATTAACATTTATGTCTCGGCAGTAGAGTGAAAAGCATATCTTATTTTTCCTTTATTAATATTATTGGAATGTTTCCCCCTTTTTCTCTTGTACACATTCTTGTGAATTATTCTATGGATTTCTGCTTCGGAATTATTTTGGACCATTTTCCAATTATGGGATTTCCATGGATTTTACTTGTGCAAATGGAAATTCAGTTAACTTTCTTGAAGTTATATATTTGGATTTTACCGTCACTAGATTATTTATCTTCCACCAGACTATCCATTCACGTGTAATCACATTTTTCTTCACAATATTCCCTCTGCTTCACTTTTTTGTTATCAAGTAAGATCTTTGACTTACTTGTTGTTTCATCAAATACTTTTGCATGCAAAATCCGATCCTGCATTTTTCTAATTCCTACCCTCGTATGAGAAGGAAAGTATTTCTTCGAAACTCCGCGGATTAAGGACTACCCACTTATCAAGTGTTTCCTTTTCAGATTAAATATGTTTTTAACTCTTTTTCAAAGTCTTTTTTAACATGTTTATTAACTGTTTGCTCGTGTATATATATATATATATATATATATATATATATATATATATATATATGAATTATGCGTGGGTGTGATTTAAGTTCTGAGATTATATTCCCACCTGATCGAAATAAGAAAAAGCAATAAATTAAACATTTATACATTCATGAAACCTTCGTCTAAACTTAAAGCCTCCTTACTATAATTGAGTTAAAGAAACAAAATTCAAGTTCCATATTAAAAAAAATATTTAGTTCGTTTGTACTGTGAAAAAGTGTTTTCTTTTTCCGGTGAAATTAGATAAGACAAAATAAACTCTGAAACCAAATATTTAAATATATCTATATAGACTATAGAATGTAACTACAGAATGTAAAATACATACATATATATATATATATATATATATATATATACATACATACAAACACACACACACACATATATATATAGATGTGATATGTGTAATATACATAGTATTATTTTGTACGTAAAATCACTGCACTTATGCTTTCGCCTTCATTAAAGAAGGAAATAGTAAATACAGTTGATGAAAGTATCATAAGTTAGTATATAATTTGAAAACATAATATTCCGTTCCTCAATTTGCCATTTAAATACGTTTTAGTATATCTATCTCGTGATCACTTGGTTTTACTTTATTCCAGACAAGAATGCATCAATTATCACATAAGTAAAGGGCTTATAATGTTATCACATAAGTAAAGGGCATATGATGGAGCTGTAGTGACATTAATCTGGGAGAGATGGCGACGGGAGTTTCGACAAAGCTGAGCAGCTTGTTGCAGATGGCAAAACCCACTCCATGTTTTGGTCTCTCCAAGTCAGGGTAGCCAGTCCAGTAAAATGTGAAGTTAGCTTCACGTATGGAGCCATTTCCAGTGAGCCATGTCTCGCCTAGTGCTGAGACATCCACCCCCAACCGGAGTAATTCCAGGTCGATAACAGCAGACTTCCGAGGATGAAAACTGTCAAGAGAGGAAGTCACCCCAAGGGAGCGGACATTCCAGCAGGCCAGGTGTAGTGGGGAGGCAGTAGCAGGATGTCGACCGGGGCGCGCCTGCCTAGAACGCGGGCCCTGCCGAGCAACGACAGCACCCCCGACTGCAGGGGGCTCCCGAATTGCCAGTCGCTGAGAATTTATTCTTGACATATCCATAGTAGTTGCCTGAAACGTCAAGCGCCGGGGCAGGGAAGTAGTGGATGAGTGCATGCCCAGAACAGAACATCCACCTCTGGACCCAACATTGCGGACCCCAGCGGAGCACAGGAGTGCGACAGCTGGAGCAGTGGTAGGTTGCCCCGCAGTACCCGCTAACTGGGTGTTGATCCCTGACCGTTGATCGTTCTTGATTCATCCGCTCAGTGATCCGCCATGGGAGACCGGTGGTTGAAAAATATATCAGCTGCGCTCATACCATGACTGCCAACTCCTGCTGCCGAGATGACATTTTGCTATTTGACCACATAGCTGGGGTCTGGATTGGTGTAAGCCAGGGCGTGTCCTCACGCCGGAGGGCCATGCACTCAACACCTCTGGGGCTCCAGACTACTCCGAGATCCCACATACACTTAGCCTGGGGCCGCAAGGTACCCAGTTAAACCGTGATGTACCACGAGGAGGTGGCATGCGAGTCTTGACCAGTGAGACGCTCTAACCACTATGGTTAACCGCGTACAGATCCGTGAACTCCTGTACGCTGATGATGCTGCCTTCATCGCCAACTCGGAGGTTGAGCTTCAGGCAATGTGCTCCTCCTTTGCTTCTGCCTGCGAGGAGTTTGGTCTCAAAATCAGCCTAGGCAAGACGGTGGTCTTTGCCCAGCCTGCTGGGCTTTCACCCATAATAACCGTAAACAATCATGTACTGTCAAACGTCACCAAGTTCACTTACTTGGGTTCTACAGTTGATAACACCAACAGTCTTGATTGTGAACTGGACTCCCGCATTGGAAAGGCATCAACAACTTTCGGCAGGCTTAGTGAGAGAGTCTGGAAGAACAAGTCCCTCTCGCTACACCTAAAGATCAAGGTTTACGAGGCCTGCATCCTCAGCACTCTCCTGTATGGCAGTGAGACTTGGTGCGCCTACCGCCGACACGAACACCGTCTGAACGCCTTCCACTTCCGATGCCTGCGCACAATTCTTGGATTCACATGGAAGGATCATGTACCAAACACAGCTATCCTCTCCACGACCAAGAGTACTGACATGTACACAGTGCTGCGCATCCGTCGCTTACGTTGGGCTGGCCACACCTGCCGCATGGACGACAGCCGGCTACCAAAAGCACTTCTCTTTGGAGAGATAGCTGATGCCCCTCGCTGTGCTGGCAGGCCACGCCTCCGCTACAAGGATGTCCTGAAACGTGACCTCCAGGTCTTCGGCATCCCTCACAACACTTGGGAAACCTCTGCCGGCAACCGAGTAAAGTGGCAAGCTGCTATAAGATCTGGTGCCAAAAGATCCTGCCAGCAATACACAGACTTCCTGAACTGTAGAAGACTGAAGCGCCTTGCCAATCGTCGTCCTCGACGTTAAGGGCCTATGTATGTATGTGTAAAGGGCTTATACACTCGTTGATATTGCCTAGCAGGCATTTAAATTCTCTCTATTAGGCATTAAAGTTCTCTCTCCTCTCTCTCTCTCTCACTCTCTCTCTTTCTCTCTCTCTCTATATATATATATGTATATTTTATACATATATGTGTATGTGTGTGTTTTGTGTATGTTTGTGTGTCTGTGTTTATAGGGTGATATGAGTGTGCTTGAAAGAAATGAATAACACGACTAAACTTTGTAATTACGCAAGCTATGCTAATGATGTTCTTATTGTGTCCGATAATAATGAGCACATACGCTAACTTCAGGACATTTTAAAATTGAAATTTGTTCATAATTCACCGTAATGCGAGACATAAATAATAATAATAATAATAATAATAATAATAATAATAATAATAATAATAATGAATATAATAATAATACACATTCCTTTATGCATCTCGATTCCTAGGTTCAGTCTCGAAAGACAAAGAATACTGCTGTAGGAAAAGCTGCGTGTGTAATTTTGTGCCAAACCTCTCCTGAATTAGCACTGCTTGACTCCAGTGGCAAGAGAAGTCCAGGACGGCTGGAAACAATGTTGAGATAAGCAGTAAGCACATAGAACACCTGGAACTCCCAAATGGTCACCCATCTGGTACTGGCCAGAATCGCCCTTTCTTAAATCTGGTGATCTGAATCGAAAGGCGCCGATGAGAGCATTTGATAATCTTTACATCTTTTAATTTATTCAACATTATATTATAATTTAACCACTTTTTATGAGTTCAATATAGAAAAAATGTGTATAGTTATTTAGCATGCATAAAACTACAAAACCTCTTTTGCAAAGAATACATGAAAAACTACCTTTAAATTTAATCATTCCAGCAGTTTTCCAGCACGAACACCGAGTTATTTTAAAGACTGCTCAAATAATTTTACTACATGGAAAACAATGGATTACAAAATATGCGAGGTGGCTTCAATAAGTTTCCAGACTTTTTCGTATGGACACTTTCATTAATAGTACATACACGAAACTCTAGTCCCCTTCGAATTATTGTGCTCCGATTGCAATGTATTTTTTGTACCGCTCTAACATACCGTTCTATATACAGCATAATCACATTGACACACCAGGTCTGGTCAGATCACCGAAGTTAAGCAACGTTGAGCCTGGCTAGTACCAGATGGATGACCATTTGGGAATTCTAGGCGCGGTATGTGCTTTCCGCTTATATTGGCATTGTTTACAGTCGTCCTGAACCTCCACTTGCCACTGGTATTTAACAATGTCGATTCAGGAGAGGTGTGGTTGGAGATTGCCTAACTCTTGCCTCAAAAATGTCACGCGCAGGTACCCTTACAGTGAGTATCCATAGTCTGTCAAGACTGAAATGAAGCCTTGTAATTGTATCTTGTACCATTTCAACTACTTCTGGAAGGTCCCATGTAAGTCATCTTGTGAGAACGTGTTAATTACCTTCATCACAACCTCTTTCATCTCCTTAATACTTTCATAGTGACAGCGTCTAAAATTTTCCTTGAGCTGATGGAATAATCAAAAGTCACAGGAATCAAGGTCTGGCTTATATGAAGGGTGTATTGATGCCCCTTACAAAGTCTTCCTTTCTGATCTTTTCTGAGCATCCGTAAGAAAAACAAACTTCGCGCAAATGTTCCGCATCATTAGTTTCTCGCGAATAATTATGTATACAGGTCCCTAAACTTACATCAAACTGTATACCTATTGTCTCTGTAAACACAAGGACGGTCCTTATCCATTACATTCTTGATATGGTAAATTAACTCTGATTTTCTGACTTCCTTAATCCTTTGACACTTCTCATAATCGCTCACAGACTCCCTGTTTTCCTCGAATCCCTTGTGACAATCCTAAACTGATGTTCGATTCATGCAAGATGGTTTAAAATGAGGTTGAAGCATTCCATACGTTTCTGTGGCTGTTTTTTTTTTAAGTTTAAAACATAATTTTATTGCATATAATTTTTCTAATGTGTCCTCACGTCCAGATTGTATTTTTGAAATTTACCAGCTGTTACAATCAAGCATTACTAGGATGCATTCCAATTTCTGCTCTAGTTGTCCATTTGCACCTGAAATCATAAAACTTGTTCAGTTTTCTTATACTGAATTTTCAACCGTCTACGACATGAAAAATGCTTGTAAAAAAGTCCGGAAATTTATTTAAGCCACTCTGTATATAACTTGGATTGTAGTTTCCATCATTACATATGCAATAAAAATGTAATTCATTACGATATATTACGAAGTATTCAATGGATTTTACAACTGTTCTTGTATATCCATTATGTCAACTTTGGTTATCCTTTTTAGACTATCATTACAATTATAATTTTTAATTTCTGTGCTTATAAGTAAAATCTATAATTATCCATATGCATTTTACTAATAAAATTTCCTCCAATAAGATGAGCCATTCATAGAAAACAAATTAAAGACCAAAAACCTTTGTAATTATTTGTGCCCAATTGTCAAAGCATAAATGCTGCTGTGCTTCTACACAATTTACTCAAAATTTTCATTTATATGTATATATGCTGTTACATAATCCTATAAATAGATTATGTCGTTTAAAAAGAAAGCTTTCAATTTAACTTATTTTGGCCGACGAAGAATGCATGTAGTCTTCTCTCTTTCTGGTTGTTTCAATTTTCGCCGAAGCAAAAGGAGAGAAAGAGAGAGACAGTGTAGGAAAAAAGAGAGAGGAGAAACGAGTTGCATAAAACGTTCAACAGATATTTACATCCCACACCATTCAGTATGAGCCAGCGATTTGGCGAGGTCATCCGGTGAACACACTTTATTAGTTTCGGGTTTCTTAACGCCAAAAAATGAACAAAGAAGGGAAGGGCAAGCGAAATATGGATGGAAACGGAGAAGAAAGAGAGGAGAGAGAGAAACGAGAAAGAAGAAAAACAATGAACTTTTTTCTATAGACACTTCTGAGAAACCGGCATGGCGAACAGACGGTTAACCCTGCCTCGGGTTATCGTTGAGAATGGGCGTAAGCCATGGGTGAGTGCGGACACTCACGAATTAAAACTAAATAGGAAGCCGATTTACAATGGACTAAGGATTTGAACAGAGTATTCTGAAACAAAAGGAATGACTTACGGACTTTGTAAATTAACATTCGAGTTGTGGACATGCATCGCGAAATCAAACACCTAAAATGGAAAAAAAAACAAAGGAATCCCAAAACAAAAGATTGCCGAAGAAACCTCACATAGAAAAAGTATGAACTGTAAGTCCTATCTCTATATATACCTCTTCGTGCGACGTATCGGCGATTCGTTTATTTTGCTATTTTTTTTTTATTGATGTATATTCCGTCAGCATTTTAGGACACCAGCGTAAGACCTTTCCCCTTCTCATGATTTGTTTTTCTTTTGTTGTTTGATTAAATCTTTTTTTACCCTCACCCTTTTTAGCCTATTGTTATCTTAATTATAAAGTTGATTTAAAATGTAAGTCAACGTTTGCCTCTGTTCTCTTTCACTTTGTTTTGTGCCTATTTTATTTTATTTATTTCACAGGTCTGAGAAAGTTGTTCCCCTCCCCTCTTTTTGATATACCACATGCATTCGAACCCGAGGACCAAAAATTATTTTCATTTTTTTTCTTTTTGTTACGTAATCCTCCTTTGTCGTTCCCAACGAAGAGGCATTCGTAATAATGCGCGTATATAATCATCAAATATTTGCAAATATATACCTATGAGAGAGATACATTAGACAGCTAGATTTAAATGTAAAACATTTTTTACGTAAGCTTCCGGTATTAGATATATTCGAAACGTTTTATTTAATAAACAATTGTGTACATTATATTAAATAGAAGATAAGTACTCGTTTGATACGGCACTCCCTGAAACTAATATACGTTGCGTTCGCTATTTATTTTAGTGCATCAAAGTTCAAAACAATCCTTTTACTCACTTTTCCTGTGTTCTTTATCCCGTTTGGAAATGACTTCACACATTTTAAGAAACAATTTCGCTTGGAAATCGTCCAATGCTTTCTCGTTTTCTTTGTTCTTTGTATTGTTCTGCTGAGTAATTATGGGACATTATCTTTTCCCTTCAGAAAGAAAAAAGACGCTCCTTTGCTTATCAAGAATGGACGTTGGCCAAGGACGGGCCGGAAATGGTCGGTAGGGTCTGAGGAATTTCATGCTGACAGGCGATTGGCACACATTGATCTCGTTACTAAACAAAAAGGCAAGAAAAAAATATTTTTTCCAATTTGAAACCGCATCGAAAAGCACTATATGTCCTTAAGAATCACTTGTGTTAACATAGTTTCTAGAAGAGACTTACTTTATCCTTTTGTTACCAACATTTTTGCTAAATGAAAAGAATCACAAGAACATGTAGTTCCCGCAAAAATGAATCAAATAGATGAAGGTAAAATAATGATTCTTAAAAGATAATTCGTATTATTTAAATTATTCTGACTACAGTTCCCGTCTTGAGTGATATTTTTACAACGTTTTTTGTCGATATAACATCCAAGCTTTGTCTGGTGCATCTTGTTGACATTAATAATTTTTATATCAAACTCTGGAATTTACACAGAATTCGGAACGGAAAACTGTATTTAAACCACGGGTGTGGCATGCCTTTTTTTCATCAGCTCGGACTCAGTAGAAATATTAAATAATTCGAAATTCCATTGCGCGGTGTAAAGGGTAAGTATTGGCAAGTGTAGTTTTAAGTTACATATACGAAAATGACAAGCTAAAAATAATATACTAATTATCACCCATTCATTTTTAAATTCCGGAACCAATTATATAATTGTTAATCTGACGAGAAAACGATAGTTTTCTTATAATAGTAAATTATATTAATATGTGTTACTGAAATGGTTATCCGTGTTTGTTTCATTAGATATTAAAAGCAAACATATACTTTTTGTTCATCTTTGATGCTACAACTCGGGTTGAAAATGTTCGGTCGTGTCTGAATCGTTTGTATTGAATGACAAATGTCGTCGCCAACACCTAATAACAAAACTTGAAAAATTTTAGCCATTAGGAGTCGCCTGGATGTGTTCGATTCTAATGAGTCATCATTTTTTTCACACTTAAACTCTAGACCAAGATAAAGGTTAAAGAGATGGAATTATTGTTGTTTAAGGACGTATTTGTGTAAGTAGAGCTTATTCAATCTTTTCTGTCTCATCCTATTATTGCCAGATCAGAGGTATTGTAATAAAATCCAAAATCCCATCTGTGTTAGTCGATTTTAACGCCGTCATTTGGAAAAATAATGATATTAATATTAATTCGATGACTGGTAATAATGATAATCATAATGGTTTTTTGTTACAAAAAGCGGTATCTACAAATGTAGGTTACTGAAAATTTATTCACATGTTTATTACATTAGAAAATACACACAGAAAATAGATTTTTGTTTGTATAATAAAGAAGCCGAAACAGTCGGAGTCTGAGTATTTTTTGTTGAATTGCGATTAACACTGATTGAAAAAGCTATCAATAATATGCTATGATTATGTTTTATTTGGTGATCGGATAGAATAACACTGTCTTTCGTTTAGAATCACTTGCTGAAAATAACTGTGTAGAATATATGTAGTTGTTTTTTATTAATCTCAGATATAGTTTGATGAATATCTTTATCATTTTCAAAAATGTATATACATCGATTAAGATATAAGGAGACTAATTTAATTGATTATAAAGCAGGTAATTACTTTGATGGTGATGGTGTTAACTGACGTAGTTAGGAAAATAGGTTATAAAAAATAGTTTAGATAAATTGTTGTAGATATTATTGCATAAATCATTCAAAACATAGATATGGTCATTTGCCAATCAGGAATGAATATTAGCCGAAGACTGTTGAATTTGTTTGTGAGTGACAATTAGTACCCGCTCATGTCGCTACTCAAAAAAAAGAAAAGAAAAGAAAGAGAAATAAATTACAAATTTGAAATCGCATTAAAAACCGATATATATATTTTCAATTATTAAAATAATAACCACAACAAAAACACCAACAAGGATGAAGAAAAGAGGATGGAAAAGAAGAAGAAGAAGAATGAGTAATTGTAGGCATAGACCAATTCATACAATCTAAAAAATTCCAACAAAAACCTAACAGCCAGCCATGGTTCTCCCCAGAATGTGCTGCTGCTATCGCGCACAGAAATCACTTTTTCCATAGCTACCAACGTAATAGATGCACTGAGACTAAAGCTGCTTTCAGGACTGCCCACAACCACTGTAAAAGAGTAATAAAAAATGCAAGAGAGCTATATGCCCAGTCTGTTAAATCCAAGGTAGCTGATCAGCGGCTTGGTTCCCACCAGTTTTGGCAAATAACAAATAAGATCCTGAACAGAAGTGTGCGTTCTATCCCACCCATTATCAATGGACCAGAGGTCATCTCGTCAGCGTCAAACAAGGCCAAACTATTTGCAAAGAACTTTGCAGCTAATTCTACCCTATGCGACGAAGGCCATCAACTCCCCATATTTCCTCCTATAACACAGAACAAGCTAGGTAACATACAAATATCCGTGCATGAGGTCGCCAAGCTAATAAAAAACCTAGATTCCAGTAAAGCAACTGGCCCTAATGGCATCCCAATTATAGTGTTAAAAAAGCTTCAACCAGAACTTGCTCCCATACTTACGAAACTATTTAAGCCCTGCCTTAAGGAGAAGTGCTTTCCGACCCCCTGGAAGACCTCATCAGTTTGCCCTGTATTTAAGAATTCAGGTGATAAGTCATCTCCCTCTCAGTACAGACCAATAAGTCTTCTCTGTGTTATGAGTAAGTTGCTGGAATCAATATTAAATAGAGAAATAGTCAACCACCTCAGCAGGAATAACCTTCTTAGTGACACACAATATGGTTTCCGCTCTGCAAGATCTACCGCAGATGTGCTGACGGTTATATCCCACAGGATTAGTGAATTTCTTGATAAAGGATTCCTTTCTAGGGCAATTGCTCTCGACATATCAAAGGCCTTTGACAAAGTATGACATAAGGGTCTACTTCACAAGATTTCCAGCTACGGTATAACGGGAAATGTTTTCTCAATCATTAAATCATTTCTCTCCGATAGGCTCATAAGAGTAGTGGTAGATGGACAAAAATCGGAGGCCTTCAATATAAATGCTGGAGTCCCTCAGGGGTCAATCCTGGGCCCAACTCTCTTCCTGATCTACATCAATGACCTCCCTAAACACATACTTAAATCATTCGTTGACATCTATGCTGATGACACGACCATCTACGGCAACACATCAAAGGCTGTAAATGACGAAGTTCTCTCGGATTCTCTCTCCTCTGATCTCGAGCGCGTGGTTCAGTGGGGGAAGATGTGGCTAGTTACCTTTAATGCATCCAAAACCAAACTCCTATCCTTACATCATCAACGCTCTGATCCCCAGCTGGCATCAATTGTGATGGATGGCTCTCGTCTGGGTGAGGCCCCGTGTTTTGACAAGCTTCTGGGTTTGACCTTTACTCCTGATCTGAAATGGAACACGTAAATCAAGTCTGTTGCCAAGGTCGCTGGAAAGATGGTGGGATCCTTCTTCCGCTCCAGAAGATATCTCACTACTGATGCAATTCTCTATCTTTATAAAAGCCAAGTACGGCCAAGGATGGAATACTGTTGCCATATCTGGGCAGGAGCTGCTAAAAACAGCCTATCATGCCTTGACAGAGTACAAAATAGACTTCGTGGTTTAGTGGGGGATGCCCTTTTCTCTACCCTGCAGCCCCTCTCCCACAGAAGAGACGTTGCGAGCCTATCCTTGTTTTATCGTTATTTTCATGGTAGGTGCTCGTCTGAACTCCAATCCCTGGTCCCCCTTCGCCAATCTTTCACGAAAAACACCCGTCTAGCTGAATCCACTGTGAAAAATTTCCCCCACTCTATATCTGTGCCTAAATCAAAACGCGGATTTCATGAACAAAGCTTCTTTCTTAGAACTGCACGCCTGTGGAACTCTGTTCCGTCTGCCTGCTTCCCTCCGGACTACAACTTGGATGTCTTCAAGTCTAATGTTAACAAATTCCTAATGAACCGCCCCCCTAATTAAACACTTCATCAAATCTCCTCACTAACGTAATGTACTTGCAATAACCCTTATCCCTGAGTGGCTTCCGGGCCTTGATAAGTGGTGATCACTGTGTAAAAAAAAAAAAAAAAAAAAGAAGAAAGGGAAAACACTTACTGAACAACAGAGAGAACGAATTTACCAGTACCTTCATAATCGCGGACTAATCCCAGAGGAACAGAAAAATGAGAAAAGGAGAAACACACACACCACCTATTATACATAAACCGAAGGATTGTGAAGAAGGTCAAAAGTAGAAAAAAGACTTATGCCATGGCATTGATAGACTATGAGAAGACATATTATAGAATGCCACAAGCATGGATAAAAAGATGCATAAGAATGTACGAAATACAAATAAGATAACCAACCTGATATAAAATGCCATGAAAAATGAGACTTGAACTGACAGCTGATGGAAAATAAATACTTGAAATCAAAATAAAAAGAGAAATCTTTCAAGGTGATTCCCTATCACCATTAATGTTCATTATAGCCATGATGCTCCCAAACAACATGCTAAGACAATGCCAAGCCGGATACAAGTTCACTAACACGGAAGAGAGAATGAAACGCCACAGTACATAAATGATCTAAAACTGTTTGTAAAAACAAAGACAGGACTAGAAACATAAATAAACACATCAAAAATCTTTAGCCGGGATATCCAAATGGACTTTGAGACGGAAATGTGCGCACTGATGACTATGAGGAGGTGAAAACTAGAAAAAAACTGAAGGTATAGTACTGCCCATTAAACAGAAATGAAGACACTGGGTGATTAAGATAGCTATACATACCTGGAAGTGCTGGAAGGAGACCCTATCAAGGCAACGGAAATGAAAGAGAAAATAGTAATGGAATACCTCAGCACACAAAAAAAACTTCTGGAAACCAAACTAAATAGTAGAAACCTAATTAACAGAAAAACATATGGGCAGTAGCACTAATAAGATACTCTGAACCATTCATAAACTGGACCAAAACTAAACTAAGGAATTTCGACCAGAACACCAGTAAGCTCATCACGATGCATAGTGCACTACGCCCGACTTATGATACTGACCGACTATATGTGAAAAAAAGGATCAAAAAGACTGGTCTGTATAGAAGAGTGTGTAAATAACACGAAAAAAGAATTAGAAAAATACATAATGCAGAAAACCGAAATAATAATTATTGCAGCAAGAGACACGAAATAAACAAACAAGATAGAAAAAGAGACGAGGATCAAAACGAAGAAAGAAAAATGGAATGACAAACAGCTACATTGACGATTCATAAAGATGATAAACGAAGAGACAAACAAAAACACTTGGACAGGGCTTCAAAAAGAGAACGTTACCAGAAAAACTGAATCACTAATAACAGCTGCGCAGGATAATGTAATTAAAACCACCAAACTAAAGGATGGATCCATAAGACACAAGAAAACAGCAACTGCAGACTGTGCGGACAAAGAGACGAAAAATTAAACCACATAATACGATAATGCAGCAAACATCCTTAAAATAATATAAAAATAGAAACGATCAAGTGGGAAAGGCGGTTCATATACAATTATGCAAAGAATTGCATATTGCATTCACAGAAAAATGGTACAATACAAACCGGCAGCGCTACTGGGAAATGAAAGTCACAATATTATATGGGGCATACATATACAAACGAATAAACCCATCCAAGCAAGAAAACCGGATGTCATAATAGTTACCACTAAGGAAAAGGTCGTCCAGATTGCAGCTTTTTCCGTTCCAGCAGACCACAGAGTGAATATCAAGGAGAATGAGAAGCGGAACAAATACACGGAATTGGCCAGAAAGCTCAAAGGAATCTGAAAAGAGAAGAAAGTAAAAATAACATTTGTCTCAAGCAAAATATTATATCATCAACCCAGTTAGAGAAGCTTTGAAATGTAAAGAATCCCAGGCAATAAAAATGGTAGTTTTAATACTGTCAGGGCCAGTAGAGCGTAGTTCCTTACTTGTGATAAGACGAAAGACTGCGATTCAAGAGTTCAATGGGATTCAATATATTTTATGAATCGATTTTATCAGCCGTTTGGTTCGTTCTAATCACATATAATAATTAATTTTATCGTGCAAATATTTGTTGTCATACCTTATTTGTATGTAAAAGAATATTGTAAAAATAAAAGAGTCTCACCTTAAACCTGGAACTCTTTAATAAAATGAAAGCACAAACGAAAAATACAATCTAAACGAACGCACACTAAAGTTAACATCTATTTAGACCTGAAAGATAAAAGATTGACGAAAATATTAGTAAAATTTAACGATGACAAACCAAGCAATTGCGGATTATTAATAACTCCACTACTCTTATACGACTATAAAAATGTTTCTACCTCAAAATATCGAAATTCATGTGTTAAGCGAAAATTTAACCTAGTCAGCCAACTAAAGTGATGTGTGTAAAATCCGGTTCTATTTGCATTACAAACCAATTAATCGTTCTTGATCAACAATATCATTCTCTAAAGTTCTCACTATCAACATGGTAGTGCAGAAAACGTACTCTATAAACTCTGGTTTGTGGCATAATACATCATTAATGGGCAAATACCAAGCGGTAGTAAAGGTCGTATATTAACTTAAAATGCTTTGGTTAAAATCCAAGAAAACGTCAGGTACAGTTTTCATCCGTTTGTTTCTCCGAATGTGGCATCTAAGAATGTGAGAGGAGTAATCAACAACAGGATGCATTAATCTCTGGTCGTGTTTGTAAGTGACAAAGAAGAACTTGTCATGCTAAAAGACTGTCGAATTATAACTACAACGCCGCTTATGCACGTATTCAATCTTATTTTCTTTGGGTGTTTTTGTCTAAGGCTTCCCTGACTTAATCTACAGTGACAGGACCTTGTCTATGCTCGATATCAGTGGTGGACTTGAATTTCTGTAGGTTTAACATATAGCTGAGTTTAACGATGGAGTAACTCTTAGAGATCAGAGAAACGCGTTGAACGATCGTCATTTGCTCTATGAAAAAGTACAGTTATCTCCCCCTTCTAATTCATCCTCTTTCTCACCTCCTTCCTCCTAACTATCATCAGGTTCAACGACAGCAACAACAAATATAAGCGGCCTGTGTTTTGTAGTCTGTACTGATCTAGGGTAAGGTTTTTTTCTGTCTTTTTATTCAATTTTTCTTGAGTCGATCCAACTGAAATTATACATAGCATATATGAAAGTACTTATTAAGGCGAACCGTATTAATTTACAAAGTTAATTACCTATATAATTTCAACGTCTTTAATTACTAAGATGCTGTAAGCATCTATTAAGATTTACAGTCTGATAAAAGATGTGTCTTTACAAATATATTTTTCGTTAATGCTTGTTTTATTAAGGCTTGAAATCTAAAAGAGATAGTATTACCAAAGCGGGTTTCAAATACATAGAATTCTGAAAACGACTGAATGCTTTATATTCAATTTTGTCAAGTATAGCAACGCATCGGTAGATATATTTTCTCTACGGTGAAACATTATAATCTGCTAGGTTTTGTTGTTCTTAACAGGAAGACATTCCCGAACAAGAATAACAGTTCAAATCCATGTTTGATTTGAAAGAAACATACTTTTTAAAAAATTTACCTGGTATAGGTAACTCAAACGCTTTTCCTTCCGGGCTGGGACATTTTGAAGTCAATTATGTTTGGTGAATGTGGGGGAAACTCTTCATATCAGACGATTGCTATTTATTTGCATACTGGGGGGCTGCCTCCATATTAAAAAAAACGACCTTGTGTCTAATTTTCTTTCGTGAAGAAGTAAATAAATACTTACATATTTTTTTTTTAATTTGCTACGACAGACTATAACGATGAAAGACTAGATTATTTTTCATTTGTCAGGAGTGCATCTAATGTATTTATTAATATTGGCTTTTTGATATTACATATTATTTTTTCAGTTTTCCAAACAAGCTCCTTAATATTTGTTTAGTTTTCTGCACCGTGGCATATAAAAACATTTAATTTCGCATGTTTTTTTTCTTTTGCGTCTTCTTGTTTATTATGATAAAGTATGGTCCTGTTACATGGATGTAATTGTCCTTTTAAATGATGGTGTCCCCTATATCTTTTATATAATTCTATGCATGCCCTCTTATTCAATTATGAAGCCATACACGTTAAAATTGTTAACTTTATATTTTTATAAAAATGAGACGCAAGTTCATAGTCAATAGCAATTTTGAATTTCGATTTTAGAAAACCATACGATCTTATTGCATAAAAATGCCTGTTGAATATTATAGTATTCACAGAAAACAGCGTATCATTATACAGCTTATAGTTATATGTAATATTTATATACGCCTACAGTCGCATATCTCTCACTAAACTGCTTGGCTTGTGTCATGACAAATAAACATGAATTAAACTACACCTATACGGGGAGTTAATGCCTGGGAAGGTCGTATAACAAACGGCTATATAATCTACATGTTCTAAAAGGGTAAGTACTGTCTGAGAAAATGTTATCACGGCAGAAAAGACATATACTGCATTATGCTTTCCCAAAATTGAAATCCTAAAGCATGAGATGTGCACGTTTTTCCATCCTTACATTAGAGTTTTCTATACCTAGAAGAACTGTAAAATCACAGTACATAACTTCCCGAATGAAACATTGATTGAAGAAAGATACCATATCAATAAAAGTGTGTGAGTTTGTTTGAGAAAAACTCTCAGCCTATATACTCAATTAATTTTTTCTACAGAATTGAAATTAGGTATATACTAGTATTTAGACCTGTGGAAAGTCATTTTAATCGGTTTTCATCTGGTAAAAAGGGCTGCTAAGGGGTTAAAATTGAAAAATAGTACTTAATAGTAATCGGATTTTTATCTGCTTGTCAACTGTCTTACGATTGCACATGCACAAATCGTTAACATGACAACTTCTCATGTTAAGATTAGTAGGCTGAAAACATGTTTTAAAGAGCATGGTAATCTGGCCTAATGGTTATCGTACCTGATTCATTATCTTTAGGTTATTCTTAATACCGGGTAACGTCGGGTACATCTGCTAGTAATTTATACTTTCGTTAACATACTTATTTTAAACTTCCTAAACTTAGTATTTAATCGTACTTGTAGTAATAAAAGTATAAATAGTAATTGTCGTGTTAATATATTAGCAGCATTGGTAAGTTAGTAGTGATTTGTTAGAATGTGCCAGAATTTCAGAGTGAGAAAGCCAGGTCCAAACCGTGGCTCCATTCGATTATGATAATGTTCGGGCCAAACATTCAGCGCAGTAGAAAAGTTGTGTTGAAGCACACAAGTCGATACGGTTACATTAATCGATGGAATTGCCAAGTCGTAAGGTTTCAATTTTCTTGAAATTCTGTCCAAGTTCCATCGACTGCGAAAACCAGTAAAATCGTTTTCTTTCTTTCCTTTTTCTGACTGCATTCTATTTCTGATATATCGAATTTGAAATATGATCATATTCCGGAAATTAAAAATCCCCACAAATGATTAATATTTAGATATGTAGACGAACACGCACGTACACACACGTTTATATCAATTCGCATATCCATTACTCCCCCCTATCTATGTATTCTATGTATCTATCATTCTGTATGTCTATCTGTATGTCTGTCTCCGTCTCTCGTGCGCTCTCTGTCTTTTTCTCTCTCTTTCTCTCTCTCTCACACTATATATATAAATATATATATATATATATATATATATATATATAAAGTTATATATAATCTGCAACAGAGTTATGTTTTGTCGTTTTGCAGCTGACAAACGTGGCTAGAGATAGCATGTGCATAAACGTGATTCCAAGCAAAACACTACTTGCTAGCAACCATAACAACAGCTGTTCAATTAGTTACACAATGGCCTAGCAACGTGCTACTCAAATCCAATAAATTTTATCGCTTTTTAAATAACCTGCATCTATTGGTTTATATCATAAGATAATGAAGCCGACAGCATTCAATTATTATAGAAAAGTATGACGTCAAGGTTAGTGTAAGCGACTATTGAGTAAAACAAAGTATATTCTGTGCATATTTATATGGTATCACATATATGCTTCTAGCATAAATTTTCAAATTTATAGAAAATCTCAGAGGCATAAAATCGATGTTGCAGCTATTAATTTATTATAATTTATTTCTGGTACTCCTCCTCAACGGAATAAGCGATTATAAAAATGACCCAATTAGGAGGCTTCATGAGTAATCTATACAAGGTTTTGAAAAAAAGGCTAAAAATTTTAAGATCATTTGGCGCCATGGATTGTTTTGTTCAGCCCCCGACAACATTTAGCAATATGACGGCTTGTCAGTATCGCTAAATCTAGTGATTCAATATGTGATTCGAGCCTCGAATGCATTGCTCGCAGTTGGACGTCTTGCATTTATTACACACACGGCAAGTCTAAAAATTACACACGGTTTATGACGCCAATAGATACTAGCCAAATTCTGCTACTTCTTTAGTAATGGCCTTATGTTGATTATTGAACTGTTAAGCTCTCGAATATGCTTGAGATATTTTAATTTCGGATTGAAACTAGTGTAAAAGCGGAAATTAAGAAGTATTGCCACATCAAGGCTGATGAATTTATCTCGTGTTTCTTAATATTGGACATGCTTCTGCAAGAAGTGTAAAATCTACTAAGTCCCGTACTCTTGGCCAAGCTCCAATATCTCTCCAATCGCTGAATTTGTTGATTTTACGATAGTGATGAAGTGTATATAATTTAAAACAAAAAAATTCGCAATATAAACGACAAACAAAAAATATTTTTAAAATCAAAATATCTTTTTCATTCTATAAGATTATCACTCGCAGTTTTTCGAGCAAAATTATTACCAAAAATTAAACGCTTGATGTACGACGGGCGTTCAATAAGTAATGTCACTGACCAACTTCCCATGGTAGTAGAGCAACGAAACTTGGTACAGTTATTAATCTTTCTCTACATTGGTACAACCCAGAGCTATGTACTTCTCCCATCGTTTGATGCAGCTCTGGAGACCGTTTTTGAAGAATACCCCAGGTTGGTCCTCCAACCACGACGTGACTTCAGAAATCAAGGATGCATCATATGGGCAACGCTTTCCTTTCTAAAACAACTTCATGGCTGGGAAGAGGTGAAAGTCAGAGGGTGCAATGTCAGGAGAGTAGGGAGGACGGGGGAGGGTTTCATAACCACACGCCCGTGCTTCTGACCTGGCGACATGCGAGTTGTGGACCGGGGCGTTGTCCTGCAGGAGGAGAGTAGCTTTACTAATCTTGCTCCGTCTCTTGATTTTAATAGCTTACCTTAATTTCCTAAAAAGTAAAGCATAATAGGCTCCTGTAATTGTGGTACCCTTTGCCAGGAAATCTGTCATCACTACTACGTCCTGGTTCCAGACTGTGAGCATGACCTTGCCAGCGGAGGCCTGCACCTTTGCCTTCTTTGGGGGTGGTGAGTACAAGTGCTTCAACTGCATTGACTGGGCTTTGGTCTCTGGATCATAGTGATGAATCCAGGTTTCACCCTGTGTAATCAGTCTTTTGAAAAACTTTGACTCATCTTCTTGGCATCCTCGAGCACTCGATGCGTTCTCGCTTCTGAAATGATGGGAGAAACCTGGGAATCCATCTGGCAGACACCTTATGCACATGCAAATAGTCATGAATGATAGTTTCTACAAACCCTGTACTAATCTTGAAATCTTGAGCTATTTGGCGAATATTAATGCGCCGATCTTCCAAAATTGCAGCCTCAACTTGATGGACAGATGTTTCATCAATGGCAGAAGGCGGGGCGACCAGGTCTGGGAGCTGTTTCCACAGACTTCCGGCCATGTTTTAATTCACGATACCAGCGTTTTACAAGGTCATATGATGGGGCATTATCACCAGGAGTTTCTTTCATTTCATCAAAAGTCTCCTGTGGTGTGCGGCATTTCAAATACAAAAACGGATCACTGCTCGACATTCAACAGGCTCCATTTCACACCTGACTCAGTTAAAATATCTTTAAAACAGAAACCACAATGAATTCAGAGCTGTAATTTGCCACATAACCCATATAGATATAAATAATTGCACATGCAAAATTTCAGCTAGATCACAAAACTGGAAGTGAGTCAGGGGCATTACTTATTGCACGCCCCTCGTATATGATTTGGATATTCTTACCTCAAATGTAGGGATGTGTTACCAGCAATATATTCCCAGAGTTTACTAATGTTCAACCAATTTCATTGATTGGGTCTTTTTATTGTCTACCACCTACATACTTGTATATTAATTTGCATAAACTCTTTTTTGCATCTGAATATATTACTATATCATCCTCCACGACACAGGGAAACCACTTCAGCATTATTCGACAACCTCTTTAGATTTAATGAAACGATCAAATTACCAGTATGCAAGCCTAAACAACTTTAGAATTAGATAGTCTGCCTATCACCGGGCTTCCATATTCTTCTTTGTCTATTATTCAGGAGCAGATGTGAGATCACAAGGACTCAGTACAGACGGCCAGTTCTTCTCTTTGTTTCCTGGCTAGGTTAATGAATGCCGTCTCTTATTTCACCTTATACACTTCCTCTTACACTGAGCGTCTTGAGATGCTATTTACCCTTCATTTTCACATATGAAGACTGGATCATTATTGTACTACCGCTTTGATGGTACTTGTTTGACTGCTGTATTCTGATCGACAGTACAAGAGCCTCAATTCTTTTGTACCGCTTAAAGCGACTGCTTTATCATCAGAAGCATAATATCGCTATGGTTGTAGTGGCATGCCGCGCATGGGGAAGAAACTGCATTCATTTCCGGTGGACATTCTTGAGGCCATATTTCGGTGGCAAGTAGTCGGCTGATTGTCTACTTGTTTTGCATGATAGAAGCTATGCACATCCATTTTGTCTACATCTCCTACCCTAACTGGAACTATAAAATGAAATAACAGCTCAATTCAAAATACCACTCCAATCAGACGCATACTCGTATAACTATTCGCTTCCTCCCTTTAGGCTGCCTTTACAAATTCCCTTGGACTTATGACTTAAACGAGGTAGAATCATTTCGCCTATCAAATTCCTTGAATATCTTAGCGCTAACTGAAACAAGCTTACACTCCTCTATCCTCTCTAACTATTTTAACATGCCTGGTCTATCGTAAGGACCCTGAAAAACTCTGCACAAACTTGAAGTCTATATTCGTAATAACCTCCCCATCACTAGGGAATCTAAACTAAAATCAGACGATCAGGCATTCATATATTTGGTGACTTTAATGCCTATTACAATAATTAGCTTTGCTTCTCTACTTACTCAGACGCAGCTGGTAGCATCACACGTAACCTTTCTATATCCTATTTTCTTTCATAGACAGGTACGTTCTCAACCCGTCTTCCAAATCGCTTTACTTTTGTATTTTGAACTTTAATTTAAGGCATTAGATAAAAATAATTTTATAAATTCAACTGTATGTTCTCTACTGTGCAATGCATACAATGCTGTAATGTGGACTCCAGAAGCATTTAAAGTTTCCTCCCTGTGCATCGTGCTTTTTCCCCGAGTAAAAAAAAGGCAATAAATCTATTAGATTGAAAAGTAGGCAATGTCACCGATTTCGATTATAAAACAGTGAAAGTGTGAAATATTAGATAACTAAAATTAAATCCCGAGCAATTTTGGGTTTCCCTATTAGTATAAAATATTGAGCATTTTAATAAAATGGGATTAATCTATTACTATTAATATTTTCTTTTAAACTTTTAAATTATAAATAGTAATATCTGTCTATATATAAATATATACATATAGACTTATGATATATATATATATATATATATATATATATATATATATATATATATATATATATATATATATCTTGTTAAAATGTGTGCGCATGTCGAAAGTGCTTACATTCATATAAGTTGTGTCCATGCATATTTTTCCCATTTTTGTTCCAGTTTACGATGTTCTCCCATCCGTTGCGTTCATAAATCTCAATGGTACAAAAGGAGAAATGCGCCTGACTAGCAGCAATTTTGGTGTGGCATTATTTTCACGAGCGTCGATCGACCACCCATAAAATCGTATACTCAAAATATGACCATGTAAGAAAACGGCCGTTAATCTTGTGTAGCTGCGTATACAATAATATCAATGGCTTCACTCTTGTATAAAGCAAACACTTACGGTGCGAATGGATAAACTTTATGAGAACAGATGCAAATAATTCTAAAATTACTTAAGACATCAGTGACTATGAAATTGTGTAAAAATGATAGGGTGCATAATACCTTAAAATATAATATGTACAGCATCACACACACACACACACATACACACACACACACACACATATATATATATATATATATATATATATATATATATATATATATGAGAGCAAATAGTTAATAAAACATGTTAAAAACACTTTGGAAAAGTGTTAAAACCATATTTAATCTTAAAAGGAAACACTTAATAAGTGGATAGTCCTTAATCCGCGGAGTGTCGAAGAAATACTTTCCATCGCATCAGAGGGTAGGAATTAGCAAAATGCGGGATCAGATTTTGCATACAAAAGCATTTGATGAAACTGCAAGTAAGTCAAAGATCTTACTTGATAACAAAAAGTGAAGCAGAGGGAATATCGCGGAGAAAAATTTATTTCACGTGAATGTATAATCTGGTGAAAGGTAAAATCCAAGGAAATCACGTAATTGGAAGATGGTTCAAAATAATCAAAAAGACCGAAATGCATGGAATAATTCTATTATAAGCTCTACCTCCTATTTGGTTTTATCGAGCTTTTACATGTAGTTGAGATTAATTTATACATATTAATTCTTTATAATATAATTTAGTTTTACCATCTTGGGTCATTTTGCTAAATTTAATTGTAATTTTTATTTTATATATATATATATACATGTATATATATATATATATATATATATATATATATATATATATACCTACTTCATTTAATCACATAAATTATTATACGAAAGTATAAATTTATGCGTAAACTTTAAGTATTTATTTAAACAATGCTCAATACAAAGGTAGAGCTAGGTTGTAAGTTATAAAATATATATGGCAATTAAGCTACACATAATATTCTGCGTTTCGTCCACCCTAGGATTCATCAGGATTATGCATAAACCTGATCAATCCTAGCGTGGACGAAACGCGGAATATTCTGTGTAGTTTAATTGCAATATATATTTTATAACTTACTATATATATATATATATATATATATATATATATATATATATATATATATATATATATAAAAAGAAGTATCCTTTATGAAACAATATATATAACGTAACTGTTTCATGTTACCTAACAATCACAAATCTGTACACAGTAACCGAATAACGCGAATGCAAGATTTCTCACACTCGGATTTCGTGACGATCATACTTCAATACCAAATAAATTAACTATATAGTTCATTTATGAATATAGTTAATCTCAAAAAGTGTTCAATCGGCACAGTTAGTAAACTCGCAATCTAATACATAAACGGTCCTATATCTTCTCTTTATCTGTCTGTCGGTCTGTATATCTCTCTGTCTGCCTCCATATTTTTTAATCTATCTCCTCAGAAACTATAAGACGTAGAGTGGAGCCAGGGGCCTCCATAATTGGATGTTTTATGGAATCGTCTTTAATCGTCTTCATTTGGTTAAAATAGATTTTAAGGGATCAAAAATAGGTCAAGTCGTTATACATTTCATACATTCATTTTACTTTATTTATAATGTGTTCATATGCGTGTAGCGTTGGTACAGTGGTAACGTCACCTGTTTGAATTGTTGCATTTTTTGTTTTTGTTTCGATTCTAGCTGATGACACCCAAATACTTTTTTATACTTTTGAAATCATGACTCTATAATAATATATATGATATCTGGACAAATTGAAATATATCTAAGTGTATTTTACGACCAGACAAGGCTGTTCCCCTACCCTCGGGAGTCTAATATATAAAAGCCTATATGTTTGCCCGTTTGCCCGCATCCATAACTTATATTCAATTTCCCCCCGAAAATAAAAGAGGCAGATTGGCGCTAGTGGTCACTCACATAATTCTATTTTTTTTTTGGTCTTTAACAGGTTAAACACTTTTAAAGGAGTCAAAAATGGGGCCATTAAAAATGTCGTTATATATTTTGTACATTCATATTTGTTTAATTTTAATTTTAAACTTTTAATCCGTTCATATGTAGATCGTTCTTATATACGTCTTTAGCCGGTTAAAATAGTTTTTAAGGGGTTAAAAATAGGTCGCAATTGAAAAAAAAATCGTTATATATTTTTAAATTTTTTTTTGTAAATTCATGTTAGTTTTTTTTTTAATTTTTAATATGTAATTGCTACACGTACGTGTCACGTTTCACAGTGAAAACGTCACCGTCTTTTAATGTTAAAGTTTGGTTTCTGATTTCGATTCAAGTTGATGACACCCAAATACATTTTTTTTCACTTTTGATTATACGACTCTACGAAATCTAAACTAAGTAACATTTTATATTCATGCATATTTTATGACGGTTAAAACTGAGCGCCCCCTCCCTATCTAGTATTGCTTTATTAGAAATTCTATGTGTGTATGTGTTTATAATATTTATTCATTCAAACATTTTTTCCTACATATGTGCATACATGTTTCTGTAAATTTTTTTTTCTGGTGGGCGATTCTACGTTATCAGGCTTGATACGTTATATAAAACGTCATTACAGCATGAATATACTGAGCAAAAGTTCTTTTACTTTTTAATTTTCTTCGAAATTTATACAAGAGATTTACGGCATTTTTAATCAGGAGTTTTCACCGCTTTCTCTCACTCATGTCAGAATTTTAGTGCTTAGTTGATTCTTAAAAAAATCAGTTCCTGTGACAAAATCGATTATATTTTTGTTACATTATAGGATTATTGTTTGTCAATTATCTGTCATGAATATATATTTTAATAGAAAGATAATTAGCCAACAACATATATTGATTAGTTGATAAAAAGATAGATTACTGTAATTTTAATTTTGACATAACGGGAAGTACACAAAAATTGCATGTTGCTTCACAATTTAAAAAAATAACATCCACAGCTTGAACTTCCGTTTCTTCAAATTTATTGAATGCCAAACGACAGGGAAGTCTATACTCAGATTCAACAGTAGTCAACCATTAAGCAACCCATGATATGTGGTCTCTATCTCTTACGTCTTCATTGAACCCAGGCTCTCAGGAAACCTGTCCATATTGGACAATATATATTATTGTGGCCAAAAGATTTTTTAGTTCCATTACAAATGTCTGCCACGCTTCCAGTGGCAATTCGTTCATTGAGTTTTTTAAATATGGATCGCTGATCAGTTGCCGTATCTGATGACCATCAAAGATGTCAGCTTTTAATTTCACCCTGTTCAATCCTAGAAGATATGTCACAAGAAACAGTCCCGATCATTGTCCAGAGAATTGATAAACCGTATTTGATGTGCAGCAGTATGAAGAGTATTCTGTTTCTCTCCACCAGAACGTTGTTAATGATTTTACTTTCTTTGCAAGGAACTACTTGCTCCCGCACAGGTTTGTCCTGCTTCGTGTATGCGTAGCACAAATTTCTATAAAATTTAAATTCGATGTCTTCAAACTAATCCCTTCCTAATATCAGAACTACCGGACTTTAATACATCTTGTAATTAAAATAATAATTTCCAATCAAGACATAATATTTTACCTCCACTAACTTCTAAAATGCTAAACACATGTGTACATGTGAACAAAAACGTTAAAAACACGGCCAAATGATTATTACTTAAGGTCTTAACCTGATTGAGCAAAACCAATATGATTTTCGAATTCAGCTCATAGGATTCGTCCAAAATTAAATACAAAAGGACAACAAATTTGTTGTTAACCAGTTTTATCGATCTCCAAGTCCGATGATGATTAACATACTAAAAAATCGCTTTATTTATCCATCAAACATTCTTTCATAAACACTGACTTTCATTGAATTTATATCTAGGAAACTAAAACTGCACAACTAATATTTATATATATATATATATATATATATATATATATATATATATATATATATATATATATATATATATATATATATATATATATATATATATATAAAATCGAAATGAAAAGGAAAGCCATTGAAAAAATTGAAATTTGTGTGTGTGTGTATATATATATATATATATATATATAAATATATCACCTTTTTCTTCAATATATTCTCACTGCTTCACTTTTTTTGTTATCAAGTAAGATCATTGACTTACTTGTTGTTTCATCAAATACTTTTGTATGCAAAATCCGATCCCGCATTTTGCTAATTCCTACCCTCTGATGAGAAGGAAAATATTTCTTCGATCTCCGCGGATTAAGGACTATCCACTTATCAAGCGTTTCCTTTTCAGATTAAATATGTTTTAACTCTTTTTCAAAGTGTTTTTAACATGTTTTATTAACTGTTTGCTTTTAAATACATACGCGCGTGCGTGCGTGCGTGCGTGTGTGTGTGTGTGTGTGTGTGTGTGTGTGTGTGTGTGTGTACAGGGTGCCCACAAAGTCTGGCTACATAATCTACACGATGCTTCCACAAAGTCTGGCTACATAATGTAACCAGACTTGGTGGACACATTGTATATATATATATATATATATATATATATATATATATATATATATATATATATATATATAAAATAATTTTACAAAGTGCTTTTAACATGTTTTATTAACTATTTTCTCTTATATATATATATATATATATATATATATATATATATATATGTCTTTACATAGGCAGTAGTTTGTTGCTACACAGTCATGAGCATGTTTCGGTCTTCTAGTATTTACTAACTAGAGACCTCATCAGGCAACAACCCTTATTTTCGAAAACGGAATTCTAAATGAGGAGCGAAAGTCTGTTCTCAACAAAAGAAGGCATTTTTTATCATGAGTGTGAAGAACAGGGTTTAATTGGGTGCGAATTTATTAGTCTATTTATTCTCGTATCTGTTTATTTACTTATTTATCGGTGACTTTATTCATTTTTGTGTTGGTGTTAGGGGTTAGAGTTTGTGGGTTGGGGGATTAGGTTCTAAATCTAGGGCTATACAGATGTTATCTTTGACAAGCAAACGGTTCGTTCATCCATGTCTGAGACTTTCACGGGTCAGTGTGCCATAATATTCTCTTTGTTTTTCAGTTTATTTCAATTTAATATGCATATATCTGAGACGAGGTTAGGGATTTACTGACTTCGTTTAGTCATATAAATTAATATACGAAGATATAATTTTATGCGTAAATTGTCAGTATTTACTCCAACAGCTCTCAATACATAGGTAGAGCTAGGTAGTAACTTATGAAAATATATATGTAATTAAGCTACGCAGAATATTCCGCGCTTCATTCCCCTGAGAATTTGTCAGGCTTATGCGAAAAGTTTTGGTTATCGCGCGTTTATATTTGCGCACATGCTATTGAATTTTCTAGTAAGCCAATCAACTTTCTAATTGGCAAGATCACAAACCCGACTCCCTACAAAATAAATAGCAACTAGATTCATTAACACCACTAGACGGTAAATTGGGAAAATCAACAGAAATTTCAGGAAAAAATCAACCTCAAAATTAAAGAGAAATGCAACTTAAACCGATATACTTTCACCTTCGCATCGATCAAAAGGTTAACAAATATTAATGGTAACAAAACCCTACACCTTTGTACAATTACAGATTGTGGATTACTACCCGTCAATGATGAATGAGCTTTTTAATTAAAGACACTGGGTTTGTCAAAAATGTAACTTGTGTACTAGAGAGATATATCGATATAAGAATGAAGAGCCGTACTACACCACGTATTAGTAACGGTGAGCAATGGACAAAAATAGCCACAATAGATGTTTTGACTTAGCTTTCGGATCTTTGGACTCAGCAGAAGTCACAGAGATATTTTATTAGCCATACTGCATAGCATTACCTTAATAGCGACATAAAAATTAAAAATATAGAAGTTATATAAAGGTGTATACAGGAACGATTGCCTGGTTATAGTAAAGGACGCCACAAGCATTAAATGTGACGGACTTTTAAGAAAAATCCACCAAGTTATGCGAAATATGGGCCCTAGGTGAAAATTACCAGCAATATTTAACTTTCTGTACGGTACCTTCGATTTAGTTACCAATACTTCAAACCAATCCTCATATATATATATATATATATATATATATATATATATATATATATATATATATATATATATACACCAACCACGCTTCACCCACCCATCCACTGTAATAAGGCACATAATTTAATCAATCGAACGTGTAATAAACAATAACTTGTCTAATAAGACAACATTCAAAAGCTACAAAAATATTTATAACAATGCAGGTTAAATAGCGAATCAAAATTACTGATATTAAATACAATAGAAACAATATAAATACGACTGGATCAAATTATCGAGATAAAAAGTAACTTCATGGTAAACACAAGACTTGATAATAATTTCCTACATCTTTTAAATAAACACTTTCCAGCTGATTATGCACTGCATAAAATCTTTAACAAAAACAGATTAGCACTTACCTACAGCTATACTGAAAACCAAGAAAGCATCATAAAAAACACAATAATAAAATATTAAGTGAAATAATCCAACTATGTACACTAATAATATTGAAAACAGAAATACTGGCAATTACAAAAGACCGAGAGAATGCCCACTAAGCACTGACTGCCTCACATATTCGGTGCTATACCAGGCTTAAACATGCACCGTAGAAAACCTAGAAATAGAAAAATTCTATATAGGCGTCACCTTAACGACCTTTCAGAACAGATTTTTGGTCATACACAACCAATAAATAATAAAGCATATGCTACGGACACCTCACTCTCGATACACTAATTGATGTGAAAAATAGGAGGGGTAAATCATGTAGTTTATTAATTTTATCTATGTTTAGCGGTGAAATATGAAATTATTAGTTTTAAAAATTACTAAATATAAACGTAGAATCGAATATAAGCTGCAAAAACCTTGGAAGCTACGTTTTAAATAAAATGTAAAAAAAAATAGTAATTCTACAATTCATAACCCCTACACCCGATATCATATTTACTAAATAATAAATGAAACGACAAGAGTTGAAAGGATAAAAAGTAATCCTGACATATTATAAATTAATTACTATACTCACTAAAATCCGGCACAACTCTACTTAATAACTCTACGGACCGAAAAACGTCGAAGAAAATGTTAGCATAAATAACTTAGCTAGATTAGGGCAGAGGCCATCCTTCCGTTACCCTCAGCATCATCTGATACTAAACTAAACGAAAAGAAACGTAATATGCTACCAACTGGATAAAGGTGTGTTCACTTTTTATAGTTACTTTATAATTAGACACCCGAAAACGATTAACTAAAATAATCATTGGGTTAGCCCGCTTGTAATCTTGATATATATCCATGAGAAGTATTATCGTAATGCAGCGTTACGTAATGAAACCAACTACATAATTGCTGATAAACGATACCTATGTACCCTTACTTTAGGAACAGAATACTCCATCAATACTGACAAGTATATTATATAATGTCTATGTGTTTATGTATATTGTCTAAGAAAAACGTATCTCGATCTAATAAACTTATAGCATACATTTATATTTTTGTATTGAGGAAAAGATAAAATACCCAAATAAAACACTTACAACCATCGAAATTTAGTTCATATATGGGTATAAAATATTTTGCTACGGTAATTACTTTGAACACCGCGGTAAAGTGGATTATGTAATATCCAGTATACCACAATTATTTTAATAGAATAAATAAGCCCGTATATCTAATCGTTGTCTGTTAATATAACCATAGGGACATATATTTTATGAATAAAATAATAATTTGTAAACAAGAAAGAAGTGAATGGATAAACAAGCGAGGAATAAAACAAATAAATAAATAAATAGAGCTTATCAATAAAATAGATTGAGAGTAAGGTCGCCACCAGAAGAAATTACCATAAATATCTAAGACAGGGACATAATGGCGGTATGTACACAATATTACTTCAAATCTAAGCAAAAACTTAGACCAATAAATATCCGTCAAGTTAAATTAATACCAACCTCTTCTTCCCTGCGATAGCTTGACCACACGGTTTCGTACTTCCTCTTCCACCTTAACCCCACACATACTCTTTTTCTTTTACTACACTTCCCTCAAAAACCCTTAGTGCTTACATTCACGAAGCATACACACTACTTTCTTCCAGAGCGTAAAACACATTCGAATAACTTATAAAAAACTAATGTAAGCTTTATTGTCGTTTCAATATTGCTCCTATTTACTGAAGGGGAATCTTTAAATTGGGATTCCACTAAAACATGTATGCATATATGTTACGAATGTTGTTGGTATACTAAGCTGAATATATGCCAGCTCTTATGTCCATTGAGCATCCTTTAATAATCATATGCATTTCAATTGATTTACATCTACGTAACCAGTCTATAAAACTATTATACACACACACACGCACACAAACACACACACACACACATATATATATATATATATATATATATATATATATATATATATATATATACATGCATAATATAAATCTCACCTATCTGTTTAAATGTGTGTATGCATGTATGTATACCTAAAACCTTCGACAGAGGCGACGGATTTCCAAAAGATCTATCATTTTTAAGAGCGACCATTCGGAAGAAAAATATCGAAAAATTGGCCAAAAAACATTAATTCCATTATCCTCAACTGAGCACTTTTCTACAGGGAGGAGTGGCTTTCTCGCCGATATTTTCGAAAGTCATCTTCGCTTTTCAATTGATTGCTTCAATTTAAACCTACGGCACTTCCGGATTGGCAATGGGGGCAACAGCAAACGTAATTTTTTTTTCTTCACGGTACGGGTTCGAGCCTGTCTGCTTACTACCATTTTTTGTAGTTGTTTTTTTACTCAACACACACCTCCAAACATCCAGGCAATACCGAGTACCCATGCTAGTATCTAATAAAATTCATAATATTGTTAATTAAACCAGTAAATATATTTTAAATTCTTAGCGTAGTTCAAAACGTATTATAAAGAAACAAATAAAACAATGTTGGGTAAGTGTTTCTATGAATTGAGATATCATTTACGGGCGATAAATGGTTTAAACTGCATACTTTGAAACCGTTTATTTACGTTTCAATCTCGGGTTAAGGAGAGGTGCTAGTATAACCCCGCTGAAGAGCTGTGATACATCGATCAGTTAGTTTGTCGAATACAATGTCCTGGACGTCCGTACGCTAAAAAAGCTCGAGATTGTCTACAGTCTGCCTCCGAATTTTGCATTTATTAGGTGTTTATTCCTTCATCTCTATGATAACTGTTTTGTGGTCCTGATGTAAAGGCTTACCGTTATAGTAAAGATATAGGTAATAGGTTGCTTCGTGGTTGGGTCCGAATTTCCCGACCGGTAGAAATGGTCGACTACTCTACAGATGATTGCAAATGCATCAATCGCTAGTATTTGTAGGCATCAAAATAATAATTAATCATGATTATATATATATATGTATATATATATATATATATATATATATATATATATATATATATATATATATATAATAGAAGCCATAGCTATCAAAACCTACACCCCTTTTTTAACCGGATTCAATTTAACTATGGGACAAATATACTAGCAGTATTAAATAACTAACAAGAAACTAAATAAATGAACTATAAAAGAGAAAAATAAGAAAATCGAAATTAAAAATAAAAATCAATCGCCCCTTACCTTCCTTTATAACTAATTAAAAAATAAATACATATAAAAGGGGAAAAAAGAAAACGATAACAAAAATATCGCTCCCGATGATAATCGAACAGACCGATAGAAAGCGATTGAGAAGAATATTGCTGAACAACAACATTTGGGCGCCATTTTATACAGGACGCCAGCTAAAATAAAAAAAACACTCGGTGAATGGAAAAGATATCCAGAAAAATCGGAAAAAATAAAAGAATATCTCTGTCTCGTTCAATCAGACGTGCTTGAATAATGGCTTGCTGCTAATATATATATATATATATATATATATATATATATATATATATATATATATATATAAGATGTAATATATATTCCCCTTACCACACCCTTTTTTTAACCAAGTAAGATCTGTGACTTACTTGTAGTTTCATTAAATACTTTTATATGCAAAATCCGATTCCGCATTTTGCTAATTCCTGCCCTCTGATAAGAAGGAGAGTATTTCTTCGAAACTCCGCGGATTAAGGACTATCCACTTATCTTGTGCTTCCTTTTTTAAAATTAAATGTGTTTTTAACTCTTTTTCAAGATGTCTTTTAACATGTTTTATTAATCATTTGTTGATATTATAAGCTCTATTTCCTTTTCGGTTTTATTGAGCTTTTACATCTGGCTGAGATTACTTTACCTGTAAATATTAACTCTTTAATATTTATAATATATTTTAAGTTTACCATTTTGATTACCTTGGTAAACTTATTGTAATTTTTATTTTTTTATTTATATATATATATATATATATATATATATATATATATATATATATATATATATATATATATATATATGAGTACTTATATACCGTCTATTGGAATTTTCTTAGATAGTTATTGTAAAATGCAGTTCTGTTTCACATACGTTGACGCGTTATGCCGATCAATCGTGAACGGTTATTGTATGACTCTCTTCCAAAATGATGTAAGCTTTTACTCACATTGTCAACAATGCCACACGCCAGTAAACATATCAGTATTTGATTTCCTGTCCATTGAGCGAGCATACATGACACTTGGATGGGTTTATCATTGGCACAAATATTTACCAGGCTCCAGAAGCATTTATCCCGAAAAGGTGACGCTTTAAACCGCAATTATTAGATCAAGGATATTCAAGTTGGATGGAAAGTTTGGTCATTGGAAACCTCCCTTGAGAAACCAAGATAATGTTATTCATTAAGACAAACTATGCATCATCTCATAGAATTGATCGATTAGACATTTTCCCATGTTAGTGACCATGGTATTCATAAAGAACATATGGGCATATACATAAATATACAGATATATATATATATATATATATATATATATATATATATATATATATATATATATATATATATATGAATGCAATACATCTATCCATAGGATGAGACAAAAGTAGGTGTACGGTATTTTGAATAGGGTTATGTGTTAGTTATATTAATGCCATACTTTTATTATAACTATAATCCTTACCCTAATTTGGGCACCTACTTTTGCCTCAGCACACACACACACACACACACACACACATATATATATATATATATGAGAGAGAGAGAGAGGGAGAGAGAGAAGGATAGAAAGAGAGGAGTAATATATATATGATGATGATTGCAACGTCTTGTCAGACGAGTGCCACTTCCTCAGACATTTAAAATCCATGAGCACAATTGTCTGAGGGAGTATCTATACAAATATGATGTCTCTCTCTCGGTTCAAAATTTTGAGATCCAGCAACAAGCAAGAGCAAGATAGCCAGCAACAAATTAAACTGTTTAAATATATATATATATATATATATACATATAGACAGTACTATAAATATATATGTGTGCATGTGTGCAATACTTGAGTAAACGACCACATACGGAGCACGTACAGATTCAAGACATCTTTCATGGCCCTCACAATAAGCATATTATAATACATTTGATGTTTTAAGGGTTGACTTAGAAATTTACTTTAGAATAAGGATCGCTCATAATCTGTGCATTTTACGTATGAATACACGTTTAGTTTTAATGTAGATAATATAAATGCTTGTTTGTGGGTATATAACTACATAAATATATAATGCTAAATATTTAAAGAAAAAACTTCGCATTGATTAATCAACATAGTTTTTTCTCTAGATTTCTAAATGGATTTTTCTTTTGTAAAATATCTGTTGTAAAAATAATACATCTAGCTCATAATACAAATTATTTATCGAAACACATTCTATTGTTGCAAGCACTGTTCTGAAGTCGTAAGAATGAATATACTCGTTCAGTGCCATATCTTCGGATAATATGGATATAGAAGCTTTTGACTATGAAAGTCATGTACGGGGTGGGACAATACATTTCTCGCCTTAAAGGAAACAGCACGACAGCTTTATATTAAAACTTTTATTGAAAAATATATTTTTGGAGACAAAATGTTAAAATAGGAGTTTAAGCACACACAGTGACAAATTCACACACACACACACACACACACACATATATATATTTGTTGGAAATATACTTTGTTTCCTTATAATGTATACGAATGCTTATTTAAGAACATCCTTATAATATATACGAATGATTATTTAAGAAGCTCAATGTAATTAAAGAGCAATATAGTAAATGAATGACAAAAGTCTGTATCTCAAAGTTCATGATGTTGACCATCTTACAATTTCTTTCATATATATATATATATATATATATATATATATATTACTACTTAGGGTAGGTATATTTATATATTTGTATATATGATATTTACTCCTAAAGTAATCAATTCATTGTTACGAATTTTAGCAAACGTATTAATAAATGAATGTGCTAGACGTATAAAGCCTTAATGTGATCTTAATTACTTTAATTTATGTTTGAGCAAAGTGGGATTAAACTTCGTCTAAATTCAGATAATTTTGATTATTGTGAGTGTATTAATAATAGAAATCCGCAATCAAATAATAAATATTCCATAAATTTCAATGATTAATAATTTTACTTGACCACTAAGGACATATCTCCCATTTAAATACATTAATTTTGCATAAAATTTGATCTCTGGTAATTGAATATTTATAAAGCTGAAGTCCTATGATATAAATTTTAGTATTGGGAATAATTTGCGAGATTTAATTAAATACAAATCAAATAGCAGACTTTTATGATAGACATAATTTGAATTCTCGGTTTAGTCAGTTTATATCTTGCGTTTACTGTTATATATTCATTAAACTTTAAACACTTGAGTTTTTACGGATGACAAATGATTGGATAAATGTACGGTAATTTTCTGATTCTATAGTAAAAATAATTGTGTTTTTTCTAATATTTTTTATAGAACTAGTTTACTTTGTAATTCTCCGGTGTCTTTACTATATCTATTCTTTGTAATAATATTAAACATTGACGTTTCATTTTATTAAAAATGTGCGAGAGTAAATATGTCAATCTGATATAGGTAACCATATAAGTAACTGAATGCACACATTTTAAAATACAGGAACAAGGAAATGATAGATTTACAAGGTGGAACGATACATTTGTCGTTCTAAAGAAAACAATACTACATATTTATTTAAAACATTTGTTTGAAAAAAATAATTTAGATAACTTGATTATAAAGTAGAGCTGACATATATTCAAGGCAAATGCCTTCAGCCTCAATCACTTCCTCGATAAGGGTCCGAAACTAGAGTATGCCTTTTTCACAAGCGCCAGCAGGAGCTGGGCGAATACTCGACAGATTTAGGCGATTAGGCTGACTTTGGTATTGTGGAAGGTCATGTTGGCGATGTTCTCGACGTAGTAGTCCAGCGCGTTAATGTCGGGGGAGAGGGGGCGGTGGGATGAAGGTAGAAAGTCGTAGCATACTTTTTGAAGCCAAGCCTGGGTCTCATTAGACTTGTGGGCCGACGCCGAGTCCTGCTGCCACATCAGCCGCAGTCTGCCAGTTGCCATCTGATTGCACAAGAGAATCACAACATTCTTTAGCATATCTAGATATACTTTGGTATTGACTTTTAAGCCGAACTGGAGGATGTGATTACATGATTTGACTCTCATTTGAAATCATACCAAAGATCATAACCGTAGCCGGAAATGTTGTTAAGCTATGTCTTGAAGCCTGGAACCGTCTGGATTTGCATTTTGAGGGTGCTTGCAAAGGTCCTGCTGTCATAATTTTGATTGGTAGAGAGGATGAGTTTACAACAGCATATCTCTGATCTCGCTTGTTGAACATTGTGCCGCTTTCAGCCATGATAGAAAGTCCCTTTCGCTCTTGGGATTTGTACACAACTGGCCAACTAGCAGATGGTTTGCAGCAGAAAAATAATACCGGTTTACATTAAACGGAAATGGAATCATATCGTCGTTTCTAGGGCGACGATTTTATCGTTTAACACTGTATATTAAATAGAAATAGATGGTCCATATCACGGGTCTATATAATCTTTCACTAGCGTTTTACTTTGTCATCAGCTTTCATCTATATCCGTCACTGTCATCGGAATGTCCAATCATGGAACCTTTGTTTAACACCGCTTGTTTTTTTTTCTCTATTCAGGCAGATATTTATACAGTTGCACAATGAATATATCAGAATTTACGGATATGACAATTTTAATTCTTAACCGACATATGCGGAGAATAAATTGAAACATTACTCATTTCTACCCTTTATTTCATCAACATCGTTGTTTAATTAGTTAAAAGTACAATGCTAAATACTTCTCTGCCATTTAAATTTTTATAGTATATTTGATTATGGGGTTAGTGGCAAGGCTCGCATAGATTTTGTGAAAGGAGTAAAGTATAAAAATATTTTAGTCAATCTAGAGTGTGTAACTCGGGAACCAAGGGAGATCCCTTGGTACACATTCACCAAATCTTGAATTTCTTAATGAAAGATACCTTTCTAATTATTTCTACTTTATAATTACTAAAAGTATAACCGCAACAATAATTATTCTTTTTTATGGATGTTTACTGCAAATGCAAATATTGCAATACGCTTCTTTAATCTGGAATAAAACTGAAATATACTGATTCATGTATACAGGTTCATGTACTTTAAGAATAGACATGAATATCAGTGATTCTCTGGAAACTACGAAGATACACTATTGAAAAATAAACACACAGCTGTTTTAGTTTGCGACTCGTGCGTTAATTGTAACTAAATGTGATGGCATACATATAGCATGGCATTAAGACGTAGCATAACACTATTAGATGTAGTGCATCTGCAAAGCAGAAAACACCGTGCAAAATAAACTTTACAAAGTACATCATCTGCTGAAATTACGTCGCGAATATGTTTGGACACATTTGACTAATGAGATATATTTTGAACTTCTATATAATTTTCCTTGCTATAGGAAAATTTCACCGGTCATTTTCCCGTTATATAATATAGAGTAAAAACATGTAAACATTAATATAACCAAAACAGATTTCACGAAACATAAAAGATTCAACCTAATAACGATGTCACCTTAACGCCCACAAATATACATTATGTGTCGGTGGAATGCTGTGATTATATATATATATATATATATATATATATATATATATATATATATATATATATATATATATATATATTCCTTTGCTTTATTTGGTAAAAAAAAACAACGGACTATTTAAGAACATAATAATTTTATTCCATGTAATAAAGTCGACTTCCCTCACAGTAAAAGATAATAGCCTCATAATAAAAAAATGTTGTAAACTGTTCCGTAATCTAATGACCCTAATTTGTCATTAGTTTTCGTCTACTTAAAAAAAATCTTATATTTAAGCCAGATTTTCTTGTTTCTTCAAAATAACATTTCTAAATAGAAGATTTTGTGTTATTTTATAAATAAATTGCGCTTGATTAAATCACTGAAATTATGCTAATTTTCCTTATATTTATTGACTATAATATTAATAGCTTTTGAATCTAAATAGCGATATTAGCTTTCCCAGATTTACGGAATAAAAATCTGACTTGTTTCTGGCATTATTTTGAGTACATTAGCAGTGTTTCATAAAAGATGATTTTGTAATTCAGACGAATATAACTTTAATAGCCAGTTTTAATTACTTACTTCACACCAGGTAGCGAGTATCGTAAGTCCCTATGTACAAATTATTGTCGGGGCAATCAGACCTGAAGACACTTTGCTCTACAAATATTCAAATGTACAGTATTTAAAGCCTGAATAAAACCTCTCAAATAACAGTAATTAGCTGGGTCTTCTACGTGCCTATGTTAATTTTTGTCCGGGTATCCAGTCAGACTAAGATACCGTAGGAAAGATAGAGTATACTGTACTAAACTTGTTAGTTGGGGAGAGGAAAACCAATAGTCGTCACATTTTACGAACTTAATGTTGGAGAGATAATTTACAATTTTATTTCGTCCTGGATATGACCTTAAACTATATCCGATGGTGAGGCCCAGCTTGCGGGCTTTGTGGAATGTGGAGTCACCCTTTAATTGCCATTGCTCCCAGATCCACTCTGACTCGAAGTGGTAGTACCTATTAGGGTCCCAACTATGAGTTAAATAGAAACCGACTTGAAAACAACAAATATATTCTATTAATTTGTTTTTTTCAAAATCTCTGGATTCGGCATTAAATAACCTGACAAGGGTTGATATGCCGTAAAATCAAACTAACCAACAACTTTATTTGAACCCTCGGTTATCAAGTGTTAGCACCAGGTAGGGGTCCCTTGATTTTTGAAACTTCACAATGAAATAAACATAGAAAAAATGTCAGTCAAACAAAAAAAAAGAAACTGGAATTGTTTTAAAGGATCTTCTCTTCTGTTTACAACGAATTTTAGATGAGGATTTATAAGTCGCATTGTAACAGTCGTCGTAAGTATCGTATGCGGACTCACTTGACGAGTTTGTAATGTAATTCAGATCGTGTCTATAGCCGAATACGTGATGCGTCGCTATGACTGTCAAGGGTATTTTTAGTCGCGTGCAAGCGACTCTATAAGTCACTCCGTCGGTCGGTCTGTCGGTCTGTTCGTTACACTTTTGTGCTTGGCCTTTTTGGTTAAGATCAAAGATCTGTTGTTAATAGATGCTGTTCTTAGCTTTTTAAGCTTTTCTTGGCCTTTTGGTCAAGATGAAAATGTAGTATCTGTTCCGGCAGATACTGCAAGCAAAGACCATATGTGGGGGTCATCCCACATATAAGACCTTTGTCAATGTAGGGGCGACCCTTCATACCAATTGTCACTATCCAGCTCCCCTACTCCCCGGGGAGCTGGTCCCCATTTCCCCTTCACTTATCACATTAAAAATCGGCCTTGTGCCTTATTTGCTCGGTGGGGGAGCAAATAAATACCCTTTTCTTGGCCTTCCGGCCGGGATCAAAGAGTAGTATCTGTTCCGGCAGATACTGCAAGCAAAGACCCTATGTGGGAGCAACCCCACAGATATGACCTTGGTCAATGTAGGGGCAACCCTTCATACCAATTGTCACTATCCAGCTCCCCTACTCCCCGGGGAGTTGGTCCACATTTCCCCTTCACTCCTCACATTAAAAATCGGCCTTGTGCCTAATTTGCTCGGTGGGGGAGCAAATAAATACTCTTTTCTTGGCCTTTTGGCCAAGATCGGAGTGTAGTATCTCTTCCGGCAGATACTGCAAGCAAAAATCAAAGTGTAGTGTCTGTTCTTACTACATGCTGTACTTATGTTAGTAACTTTGTGATATAAAGTGGGAGATCACTTTTCTGTATTCATTTAATGTAAAATGATCAACCACTTTACAAGTAGTCAGTCTCAAAGTCATTCAAGTCATTCTCCCGATCATTCAAGTTGTTTTTGAAGGAGACTAGTTATATTTTAAGCATTCAAGTCATTCTTAATGTCATTCAATTCATCCTTAAGTTCATTAAAGTCATTCTAAGTCATTTACTTTTTATTTATTTAAGACATTTCAGCCCATTTTTCGATGATTTTAGTTTACCTTTAAGAATTTTATGTCAATCCTACATTCACGTATTCATTTCATTACACGAGAGCACGCGACTAATGGCTATCGGCCTTGTTTATTGTGACACCATTACTAGATGGGCTGCCTACCACGGCTTTAGCGAAGCCCATCTACACTCGAGAGAAAGATAGATCGCGCCAGTTTCACATTTTGGTATTTAACCTCGCGAAATTGTAATAGTTATTCGCACTACTGTTCTTGTTGTGCACGTCATTTTCACAATATTCAATATAAGATCCAACATTCTTTATGTGCGTTTTTTTTTTATCAAACAGAGGAACGCTACTACAAAACACACGAATCCGTACACAGTACGAAAGGAATCGTTTCAATTAACTTACATGCGTAGCTTAATCCACTTACATCAGTGATGACCGAGCAGAAATCTTTAATAACCTGCCAATTCTTTATTTGTAACCACCTACTGCTAAGTGAACTTTCAACCGCTAGAAGATATTCATTTTTTAAACTGATTATTATGTTCGACAATTCGTACTCGAAAACTAGACGGAGGATACTTCGGTTTGAATCTTGTGAAAATAACATTCGATATGAGACGAGAAAATATGAAAAAATCACAGAAAATATATATATAGTTTATGTTTGTAAAAACAGATATAGTTTATGTTTGTAAAAATGAGATATAGTTTATATTTGTAAAAATGAGATATAGTTTATATTTGTAAAAAACAGATATAGTTTATGTTTGTAAAAACAGGTATAGTTTATGTTTGTAAAAAACAGATATAGTTAATCTTTGTAAAAATCAGATATACTTTATATTTGTAAACGTCAGATATAGTTTATGTTTGTAAAAAAACAGATATACTTTATATTTGTAAAAAAACAGATATAGTTTATGTTTGTAAAAACATATAATTTATGTTTGTAAAAACAAATATAGTTTATCTTTGTAAAAACAGATATAGATTAAATTTGTAAAAAACAGACATAGTTTATATTTGTAAAAAAAAACATATATAGTTTAAGGTTTGTAAAAAAATATACAAATTGTTCGACGAAAATCCTGTAATCTTATTCCACCGAATTTTGTCAACTCACATGTCTACTTCTTCATTACATTCATGTAATATATAATAACACGATATCATAATTGCTTTAATAGTTCTATATTGGTTTGAATTATGAGTGAAATACAGTAAAGATGTGTTGGCGACGATTTTCTCAAAAAAAAATTCTATTATGGGAACATTGTCTGATAAAAGGTTATAGAATGTTACATTTCTGGTGTGTCCTTCGTTTATGAATCACGTTGTAGATCATTAAACCGTGACTGCGCTTCCAACTCTCCAAACGGAAATTCCACCGGATTCTATTTTTTGTTCCTTTTCAAAAATATCTTTCAGCAAAATCTTTCATCATTTCGTAATCAGAAAAAATAATCATGGCGGATGTTTTCGAAAATAGAAATAATTTGCGCTATCCGGATATCTGAGATCGGTATCACTCCGCTGTATTCGGAACAATAAAAAACCGATGGTGAAGCAAAACAAAAAGTAAAGACTTATAAAGAAATGCGTGAATGCAAGACGCAAACTTGTAGCAACACATTTCTACTGTATTTCACACATAACTCCAACCAACATAAAATTGGTTAAAGGAAATATATTGCACTGTTGTTATAATATAATAATATTAATGAATGTGAAATGAGACCAGACGTGTGAGTTAACAACATTCGAAGAAATAAGATTCCAGAACTTAACAGTCCTATTAATACTTTCTTTGTGTAAATAATGCTAATTATGCTTACCGATCGTTTCGGAAAGACTATTACATTTATTTTTTACTAGCGGAACCTGTGGAAATTTCACAGGGACTCCTTCATAAGTAATTATTTGTTAAAACTGCAAAAGTATATATCTAAGCTAGCACGAACACCCGGCAAAGCCCGGTCATAAAGTACGCTTAAATATGATATTTTAATTCTTGCAAATTCCGTATATATTATTATAGAGTTAATGTCCTATCGATTTGCATATATTATAAAGTTGCGATTAAAGAAAAAATGTCCATATGACTTGAGTGCATTAGCTTTAATAGAAACCGAAGTGAATCTCATGAAAAACAATATATATATATATATATATATATATATATATATATATATATATATATATATATATATATATATATATATATATATATGATTTGAGTCCCTTCAGCAAACCCGAAAACAAAACTTCTTGGTAAAAGTTTTATTGCAAGAAATAGAACACAACAATTAAACGACCCGGATGTAAGCGTGACACACAAAAGAACACGCACGCTACCGTTTTAATATATAGATTAGTTCTTTAAAATATAATACATAAGAAAAACCTAGTCAGTGTACCCGACGTTTATAAACACATTTTTATTTATACATTTTACCCGGAATTATTTATACATTTTACACGGCGTTATTAAGCCCGCATTTTCAGTTTGTTTTCGATTTATAAATCAAACGTAATTTATGAGCGATACGACGAATAACACTGAATATAGTTTTCCAGAATCCGTTATCATCGTGAAACGATGGTACAGTGGACCCCCGATATACGAGATTTATTCGTTCCCGGATGAAGCTCGTATCCTGAATTAAAATGACACTATTAAAGAGACGTAGTGAAACACGACCCACTCGACCATCTAGCGGTTGCATCTGGAAACTCGTAACTTGGATTTTTGCTCGTATGTAGGGAATACTTTTTTCTCTGAATCCATCTCGTATCACGAATTTCTCGTAACTCGGGTAGCTCGTATGTTGGGGTCCACTGTGTAAGGGAATGATCGAAACTTCTATTTTATTCGGAATATCCATACTCTTGATAAGAGGCATTCTTTTCCTACTAACAAGTTTGGTATAGCGGATCAGCCTTCTAGTCGAAGCTATATATAATTCTTTCCATTAATTTTGTTGAACTGTGTTTCGAATGATATCGCCTGCTACAATTTAGAGAAACAAATAGAACAAATTAGAACGGTATCAAATTGCGGACGATGTTTTTTCTTAATAATAAAAAACACACTATATGCATTGTTCATCAAAAGCGCTTGCTCTACGGTTAAGTTGTATGTTTTCACGACGGTTGACTAAATGCTTTTAAGTTAGTTTCTAGTTTGAGCTTATCTAGCTTTACTGAAAAGCAGTGACAGTTTTTCTATAGATGACTATATAGCTAAACTTGTCGCACTAAGAACTATGAAGCATTCTCTGAGCATAGCTATATATATATGTATATATATATGTATATATATATATATATATATATATATATATATATATATATATAGTTGCAAAACCAAAACAAACAAAAAGAAATAGCTTCATATTTGTATTTTTTCGGATATTACAATTGTTTCAACACAATAACAATCGTAATATCCGAAAAAAATACAAATATGAATTTATTCCTTCTTGTTGTTTATGGTTTTGCAACTATATACAGTGCGGATCAAAAATTTAAGACCACTTAAAGCCTAATCTAATAAAAATGTGAATTTTAAAAATAAATCTTTGGAATGTAGCTTTTTGTTTCCATTCCCTTTTAGATTGTAGTATTGGTAAGCTTAAGTCGTAGAGTTTAAAATCTATCTTTTAAAAAACATTTTTAAAAGAGTTTTAAGCGGTCTCCAATTTTTGATAAGCAGTGTATATATATATGCCCGATTACAGAAATGTTAATCGTGTTGCTTAATTTGGGTCAATTCACGTGGTTTAAATTCTTATTGATATATGTACATTACTATTGATTATTGGATTTTAAATATATTTGACCTTTGGAATACTCTCTTTTAACATATATATATATATATATATATATATATATATATATATATATATATATATATTACACTTACGAGGCACGTGAGCATGAAATGTAATATTAATTTTCCTGCTCGCACTCTTGTATCGAAATATATATATATATATATATATATATATATATATATATATATATATATATATATATATATATATATATAGTCTTGGTCAAAATCATAAGACCAGTTAAGAAAGTAGGCGTTTACACATAATATCGAATTTTTAATCAAACAAAATGTTGATACCATTGCCAAAAGGGAAAATATGGTGGAAAAAATGAAATCTGCTTCATTCGAAACTTTAACCCTGATATAATAATCATTTTTTAAAAAACAAAACATTTTCGCCTGGTGAAAATGCTAAGACCACTTTAATGAAATCGGCTAGTTTTGGAAAAAATGAATACGAAATCTTTCTATGTTACTAAAAGCTATTTGGTAATGGATAAAAAACATCTTACTAAATTATAAATGACAAAAGGGAAACCATTATCAGAGTTTGAGAGAAGAAGGATCTTTGAGTTTAATAGGGTGAACTCTTCCATAGATCTATTGCAAACGAAGTGAATCGTAGCAAAACGGTCATCACAAATTGTTTAAGAAATCCAGATAAATATGGACACAAAAAGAGTCCAGGTCGACAAAGAAAAAAAATAACACCATCACTGGAGCGCTGTATCAGAAGAAGTTTAAAAAAAAACTCCAGTATGAGCTCAAGTCGATTGAAAAGCCAAACAGCAGCAGAATGTAGTCCTAACACCATCAGAAGGCATCAGAAAATGAAGGGTTTCAATCATTTAAAGCGACTGCAGAAACAACGTCTTTATGAACAGCACAAAACTAACCGACTTAAATATGCCGCAAAATACCAGACTTGGGATGAAGAGAAGTGGGAAAATGTAATTTTCGCTGATGAGAAAAGGTTTAATCTAGATGATCCAGATGGATTTCAAAACTATTGGTATGATAAAAATTTGCCCAAAGAGACTTTTTCAAATCAGCATAGTGGAGTAGGATCTTTAATGAGCTGGCGTGGTTTCTCGTCAGCTGGGACCCTAAAGTTGCAAGTAGTGAAAGGCCGGCAAACATTGAAGTATAATTCAATGCTTGAAAATGCTTCTATCAGGACTGAAGGTCCACTTCTGTGTGGAAGAAATTGAATTTTCCAGCAAGACAACGCTGCGATACACACTTCTCGACAAGCACGAGAATACTTTCCTTCAAATAATATAGAATTGGTAGATAATCCAGCATGTACTCCGGACCTCAATCCCATTGAAAATCTTTGGGGATGGATGGCAAAAGGAGTGTTTAAGGATGGAACCCAGTATGATTCGATAAAGCAACTTTCTGATTCCGTTTTCAGTACATTGGATAAAATTCCTTCGGAACTGATAAAGAACTTAGTCGCAACCATGCCGAAGAGAATTTTTGAAGTAATTCGTAATAATGAAGGCTATACTAAAAACTGAGACTCTTTTTAGTAATTTATAATTTCCTTTTGTTAGATAAATTATCAGTGGTCTTATCATTTTGACCAGATGAAAATGTTTGCTTTTTAAAAAATAATTATTATGCCAGGGTTAAGGTTTCGAATGAAGCAGGTTTCATTTATTTCTATCATATTTTCCCTTTTGGCAATGGTTTCAACCATTTGTTTGATTAAAAATTAGATAATATGCGTAAACGCTTACTTAAATGGTCTTATGATTTTATCAGGACTGTATATATATATATATACATATATATATATATATATATATATATATCACACACACCCACATATATATATGTATTACACACACATACACACATATGTATGTATATATACATATATATATTACAATGGGTATATATATATATATATATATATATATATATATATATATATATAAAATAAAAATTGCAATTAAATTTACCAAAATGATCCAAGATGGTAAAATTAAAGTATATTATATATATTAAAGAATTAATATTTATAAAATGACCTCAGCCAGATGTAAAAGCTCGATAAAACCAAATAGGAAATAGAGCTTATAATAGGAGCAAACAGTTAATAAAATATGTTAAAAAAACACTTGGAAATAAGTTAAAAACATATTTTATCTGAAAAAGAAACACTAGATAAGTGGATAGTCCTTAATCCGCGGAGTTTCGAAGAAATACTTTCCTTCTCATCAGAAGGTAGGAATTAGCAAAATGCGGGATCGGATTTTGCATGCAAAAGTATTTGATGAAACAGTTAGTAAGTCCAAGATGTTACTTGAAAACAAAAAAATGAAGCAGAGGGAATATGGTGCAGAAAAAGATGATTACACATAAATGGATAGTCTTGTGAAAGATAAATAATCCAGTGACGGTAAAATCCTAATGTATAACTTCAAGGAATTTAAAAGAATTTCCATTTGCACAAGTAAAATCCAAGGAAATCCCATAATTGGAAGAAGATGTTCCATAATAATCAAAAGGCAGAAATCCATGGAATAATTCACAAAAATGTGTACAAAGAAAAAATTCCAATAATATTAATAAAAGAAAAATAATATATGCTTTTCACTCTACTTCCGAGACATAAATATAAATAAGAAAGATCAGGGAACAAAAAAAAAATCTTTCTTATTTATACTTATTTCTCACCATATTCCATTTGCTTCACTTTTTTTTGTTTTCAAGTAAGATCTTTGACTTACTTGCTGTTTCATCAAATACTTTTGCATGCAAAATCCGATCCCTCATTTTGCTAATTCCCACCCTCGTATGAGAAGGAAAGTATTTCTTCGAAAATCCGCGGATTGAGGACTATCCACTTATCTAGTGTTTCCTTTTCAGATTAAATATTTTTTTAACTCATTTCAAAGTGTTTTTTAGCATGTTTTATTAACTGTTTGCTTATATATATATATATATATATATATATATATATATATATATATATATATATATTACAATGGGAGAATGCAGTCATGAGAAGTAATATGGTTAAGCTTAAGCATTGAAAAGTATAAGACTAGTTCTTAACACTGGGAAAGTAAAGGACACGATATTCTAGTAATTTTTTTTAAAAAAATTATAACTTAAAATATTGCAGCTTTAAGAATAGATTATATTATGTTAGAAATTGATTTTGTTAAAAAATCTTAATGCCGCAATATTTTAAGTTATAAATTGATTTACTAGACTATCTTGTCCTTTTCTTTACCAGTTTTAAAAACTAGTCCGTTACTGTCCATGTTTCATCTTAACCTATTACTTTTTATGCTCGCTTTTTTTCTATTATAACCCATGCTCCTTCCATACTTCCAATAAATGTACTTGTTCTTTGTTTACTTTAAGTCTCACTTTTTGCCCCCATAAACACATATGTAATAACAATGTACGGAACTCGTCTGCTTTCAATAAAATCCCCCAACTATCTCTCGTCCATGCTTTAATTCCCTCTGTTTTACTTGTCTGTTCTCTTTTCGACTATGTAGTAACAGCAATCGCTGAAGCGATGCGGTTGCTATGGAAACCAATAATAAAAAAACGTCTCTCACATCCTTATGAATTTTTTACGATTTCAACACCAGAAAATTCATCATAACTTGTTTTACTGAACGAAAATTGAATTTTTTCACAATATAGCTGAGAAAGTAATATATAATCTGTAATAATTGTTTGAAATTTGATCGAAAAATGAGGGGGAGGTGAAGTTTTAAAGCATTTCTAAATTACTACAACTGCCACTTAACTATATATAAAAACACTATCGGATCACGTCTGCATATTGTTATAGGGGAAGTGGAATTTTCAGCGGGAATGAGATCAATGTAACAGTTAATATTTTTTTCAATTTTCCACTCTCCGAAACAAATATATGAGTAATGGCTGATGAGAACCATTTTTCTATTCACAGTTTATGTGAAATAAAATCTTGAAAAAAATGTTAACCTTGAGAACTACATAATTTTTAAAAATAAAATTCTTAGTGTCTCGTTCGAAAATTATATTGTCAGTAAGTCACAATAGTGTAAACGGTTTAAGGGATCACAATTTGTTTTTCGTGAAACATAGTTTTAGGGATTTTAGAACAAAACAGCCTATTCACTCATGGTCTTTAGCAGTATTGATCAATCACTGCCTTTCTGAAGAAAAAAAAAACATTCCGGATATTGGATCCATTTAACTTATCCTCGTTATTAAAACATTTTCCTTTTACTTGTGCCATTTTCCTTTGTCTCCAAGAAAAAATATTTATTATTTACAATGTAATTATAACCATATATATATATATATATATATATATATATATATATATATATATATATATATATAATTGAAAATATTTGAAAACAAAGGGGTGTAGTGTTTACGTGATATATGCAATGGTAAACTTCAAACTAATATAAAGAACAGTATTTATATATAGAAAATTTAATCCCAACCGAATAACAGAAGGCTCACTACGCAATAGAGAGTAGAGATTATTATTCTTGTACATATATATATATATATATATATATATATATATATATATATATATATATATATATATGTATGTAGTAATTTATAAAATATATATGGCGATTAAGCTACACTGAATATTCTGCGTTTCATCCACTGTAGGATTCGTCAGGCTTATGCGAATCCTAAAGTGGATGAAACGCAGAATATTCAGTGTAGCCTAATCGCCATATATATTTTATAAATTATTAACTAGCTCTACCTACGTATTGAGCACTTTTGAAGTAAATACTTAAAGTTTACGCATAAATCTATACTTTCGTATATTAAATTTGTGTGAGTAAATGAAGTAGTTATATATATATATGTATATAGATAGATAGATAGATAGATAGATAGATGGATAGATAAGTATATGTGTGTATGTTTATATATGTATGCATATAGTATTTTTATTTATACAAAGATTATTGATTACATATGTGCATATATGTTTCAGTAGTATTGTAACAAGTACATGCTTAAAAGTTGGGGATTTTGTGGGAAATGAAAGGCGATCAGCTTGCCTTTTTCTAGATAATGATTTTCGGTCGTTCGATCATTTTAGATTGTCTTAATAACGTCATGCCTGTATTTGACTTTAAAAATCTTTAATTCTCCTTAATTCATGTGGCGGTTGATTATGGCGAAGGTAACGTTCCTTGCTTATGGGGTATAATATTGTTTCGTGGCGGGTTTCGAATCCTCTGACTAGCGGCGATCATCACTTTCTACATCTATGATTTAGAAAGCATGTAACAGGTATAAGAATAGGTTTTATTCCTTATAACTATATATATATATATAAACATTTATATATATATATATTATATATATAAACACTTTATATGTATGTAAACATTTATATATATATAAATATATATATAAACATTTATATATATATATAAATATTTTATATATATAAACACTTTATATATATATGTAAACATTTATATATATATAAATATATATATATATATAAACATTTATATATATAAATATTTTATATATATAAACACTTTATATATATGTAAACAATTATATATATATATATATATTTATATATATATATATATTTATATATATATATATTTATATATATATACATGAGGAGAGGAAGTTATTGGATTTGGAAATAAAAAGGTAGACGACAGTAAGATGTGTCTTTGGCCAAAGAGTTGATTACCAATGGAAGTTTTCATTATACTTAGGTTTTTATAAGGTTTCGTTGACTCAAATTATTTCATTCGCAAATTGTCAGAAGAAGACGTTAGAAATAACAATCCAAGTTTGACTTAAAATTGATTACAGTGTAAAATAGAATCGAAATAAACAATGAATAATGACGAAACCCTTCTCGAAAATATCATCGGAGACAATCAACAGGAATGGTAAAACGGAAAAGGCTATCCTCTCATCATCTGAAACCCCAAAAGCTTGAGAATCACTGATTAATATAGCCGACACGAGAAGAGGTTCCAACATTTGTTCGCGTCGTAAGCGATATGAGGTTAAATGCCTATCTCTCATAACTCAGATCACTACAAAACAGGCGTTCTTTTAGCTTTTGGCATTCTTAGAAAGTGTTTAAAAATAGGGGTAGGCTATAGAAACAAAATTTTTCAAATAAATGTCAAAAGTGGCTTATTACCTTCATTTATATGTAAATAGATCGGAACAAGTTATTTTTTTCAAAACGGGTCAAAATTGGAGGGTCGTTGGCCCCAAACGTGATTTGACCGCGTCGACGCGTGAAAATGGCCCAAATTTCGCCCCCGAACACACTTAATCACTTATTGAAAGCCACAGGGTGCATTTTTTGACTATAAATACATTTGTATCATTAAATCTAAAATTCCCATTGGCTATCCCACAAGTATAGGTTTTTTAGGGTATCTCAGAGTCCAAAATGGGTCAAAATTACCCCCAAATTAGCCAAAAATGGTCGGAAATCACGGATTTTCCAAAATGCACCTCCCATGGGCCCAAAGACACCTCTACATGGCAGAAACTGTTGGGAAATGCTTGAAGCAGGCACTCTCCTAACTTTTGCACTGTTAATGAGGGGTATAAGGACCTTTAAAAGGGGCTAAATATGGCCGATTTAGCCAAAGAGAGTCAAAAATCCCCAAGAATCAACATAGGTTGTCAAAAAGGGGCTTAATTTGAGTTATAGATGGAAAATTACCAAATAAGGAAATGTTTTCTTTCTGTAACAATGCAATGGCATCTTTAAATAGACACGATAACATTGCATTGCATTAATTGTGAATTTCATTGAACTTTGCTTTCTTTTTCAGTTAGTAAATTGCAATGAACATGGCTGGTATAGCAGGGCAGATTGACGAAGATTATAATTACGACGATTGGACTTATTTCTGCTTGATTCTCTTCCAACTGACGCTGAATGTGTTCAAGCTGTGCAACATCATGCTGCCAAATATGGTACCACGACACCGAAAAATCATATTCACCAGTTCTCCTTGCGATTACTACAATTGTGGCAGAAAGCCTTTGGAAGTGGTGTTCGTTATGTTACAGTACCTGGGATAAAACATAAACTTGATCGATCGCTAAAAATTTACGACAAAGATGTCTACAAAGCAAAGGGTCCAGACGTGTGAATATGATTTAATGGAAACGAGAGCACCATGTCCTTCTCAATATACTTTCAAAAGATGTGAATCATGATGAATTTGATGTACATGAGCGAAGATTCTTTGTCGATCAAAAGTCTCTCTCTCGCAAATGGCTCATTGACACTTTCCACGTCGATATGGAACATGAACGGTTTCTGGCAGAGCAAGAACTGCACAATCGTTTGGATTTGGACGATGATCAATTTGAAGTGGAGGATATAAGTGACCAATTGCCAGAGCATGATACCTCAAACAATTTGAACTACTCATTAAACAGATCGGGTACAATCCGTAGCACTGCCCCATGTACCGAGATTGCCTACCGTTGAATGATTTTAAAGTAATGTGAAGTGAAGCTGTGTCTTGAAATAACAAAATAATTCCTTTGCTAATTACTCATACCTTTTATCAAGTTATTCAATATATTGGTTACAAATCGAGAAATAGCGAATCGAGGGCCATTTTCATCAATTTTGGGGTAACTATGAGAACAATATGAATTCAGACTCTTCTTGGACAGCATTTTATTGACATTCAATGTTCAATTTACAATTAATTACTTTCTGAGAAGTTGATGTAGTAAAGTTACGATGTTTCTAAAAAGTATCATTGATGAATGACCTAATGATTCATATGTTATGTACCATAAAGCGTAATTTTGTCATTTTGGGATTGTTTTGACCCTTTTTACATCCCCCAAAGATCTCTAAATACCCTAAATACAAATGGGTAAGATAACAGGGTGGTCATTTCAGTCTTCCAACTGTAAAAAGCCATACAGAAGTGTTTATAGGAGCCCGATGAGATATAATACCTGCATTTTGGGGATTATCCGTGATCTTCGTTCATTTTTGGCTAATTTTTGGGTAAATTTGACCCATTTTGGACCCTTAAGATACCTTGAAAAGCCCTATATAGGTGGGATAGCCAGTGAGAATGTTAGATTTAATGATATGGAGCCATTTATGGTAAAAAATTGCACCCTGTGTGGCTTGGGAGGTGCATTTTGGAAAATCCGTGATTTCTGACCATTTTTGGCTAATTTGGGGGTAATTTTGACCCATTTTGGACTCTGAGATACCCTAAAAAGTCCTATACTTGTGGGATAGCCAATGGGAATGTTAGATTTAATGATACGAATGTATTCATAGTAAAATAATGCACCCTGTGGCTTTCAATAAATGATTAAGTGTGTTCGGGGCCGAAATTTGGGCCATTTTCACGCGTTGACGCGGTCAAATCACGTTTGGGGCCAGCGACCCTCCAATTTTGACCCGTTTTAAAAAAAATAACTTGTTCCCATCTATTTACATATAAATGAAGGTAATAAGCCACTTTTGGCATTTATTTGAAAAATTTTGTTTCTATAGCCTACCCCTATTAAAAATGGGAATCATACTTGGTAGTATCTTGTAACTACACTTAAAAATATTTGCTGTGAATTTTCAAAATATATGAGCCTAATTTCTACCTGTATGGTCACAACCATGGCGTCTATTCGTACACTTTGATCTAAAATAGTTGGAAATGTCACTGATATATGTATATATATATATATATATATATATATATATATATATATATATATATATATATATATACATATATATATATATACATATATATATATATACATATATATATATACATATATATATATATATATACATATATATATATATACATATATATATATATACATATATATATATATATACATATATATATATATATATATATATATATATATATATATATATATATATATATATATTACTTACGTTCATCCGAAACAAAGCACATCCCCATTTGGGTGTAAGGAGCTACTAATTGCCTAGGGAAGATTAACAAGATGTTGACTTACCTTACATTTACACTTTTGCATATCAGTACAGTCAAGGAAGCAGGTGGCAGAAAGTGTGTTGCAAAGTCTAGTATGCTCGAAGGAAAAAGCTAATAGAGTAGAAATCTTTCTGTCATTTAGGGACTTCAACTGTGAAGAGGTGGGATTTTGTTGCTAACCTGGTTTGTCCGTGATAGGTACATCGAGGGGCACAAGCGGAATGAGTTCATTAGAGCACGTTCCATTAAAATTCGTGTAAAACAGGCACAGGGATGCAACATTGTGGTGATGGGACAGGGGTTTGAGCCTTGTTGATAAATTGGGACCTATTAGATTGGAGACACTTCCTTGGACCGTATCAAAGAGAGAGAGAGAGAGAGAGAGAGAGAGAGAGAGAGAGAGTTGCGGTAGATGATTGAGCATAGAGGATATACAAACAAACATCGTTTTTATGCTTTTAGGAAATAATGTTATGTTAGAAGAGTCTTTATACATCTAGTAGAAACGTCTTTTCATTCGTCGCTCGGACACACATGTATAATGTACGTAGGCACATAGGTACATAGGTTAACGATTTTCAATTTTTAATGTAAGAAAACTAAAAATGTATGGTTATTTCTTAAAACTAATTATATTTACCTAGAGTTGTTCTTAAAGTGATTTATTAAATTTATTTATTGCATTTTCCTATTTTGTGTGCCTATTCTGTTAGTTTATTTTTTAGCAAATGATTACCTTGGAAATAGAATTTTTCAAAGTAAAGGTTAATTATCATGGTGTATTTTGGTCATTATATTATTAATTAAACTGATGTATTATCGTTTCTTACCGTGATAAAAAAAATGAGAGAAAAAAATGTCTTTTAAATATTCGTTTTGTAATGTTGGTCGTAATATTTGTATAATTTAGTAAAAAAAAGTGAAATACTAAAATAACAAAAGACTGGTCGACAATATTCGATTACGTATATTTTTTAGGTAAGCAGCGTATATTGAAAAATAAAGCTAGTTTGATATCGAATATGAGCCGTCTATATAGAATCGAAATTAAACTTTTAAAAATGCCGCCTTTCTTCTGAGGCAAGCGATCGATTTAGAATTGTCAGGATTTGCTGAGAAATATGAAGAGATCAATAGCATTCTGTTAGTTTAAGTTCCGTAACCTGAGTTACCGCTGCAAATCTACAAACAATTAAAGCAAATTAATGTGACTCTAATTTTCTCTTCTCATTTAGCATAAGTCGTTTATTACGGTTTTTTTCTGTCCCCTCCCCCTCTCGACGCGAGCTTAAAAGTCTCCCGCTGCCACATGTCCATTTCACCTGACAGCGTTTCTTTTTCTTCCGACCGCACGCTAGCCACAATCAGCCCATTCTCGCTTTTACTTTATACGCCCGTCTCCTTCGGCCTCAACTTATTTCTCCCTTACCACGTGATGCCTTTTTTTCTTTTTCTTCAGACAACAGCCGGAGCACACTTGTCAATTTGCATAGATGTTCAAACGCTGCCCCTGCTGCTAATACAATCGCTTGACATCCCTGCTACTGCTGGTGCTGATATTTTCATCGCGCTTATATGCGCTGAGTTACAGTGCTTTTGAATCGTTTGTTTTCCTATTTCTATAACATAGTTTCTTATCAAGTTTTATAATATCGATTATGTCAATAAAATTAAAACAAATATTCCGTAATATATAAATCGGATTTAAGTATTTATTTAGGCCTTCAAAAAATCTTCTATTTTTAATGAATGATTATTCATTTGTACCTCACCTACATATGAATATGAGAACTCAAGAAAGAGCAATACTTTCATCCAAATAAATATTTGCGTGGATCATGTCAATAACACTATACATGGTATATATTGCATTAACTTTGTTTAATTACAACTTACCAAGTCAACATGTAATCGATCGACTACGATCATTACGGCTGATCTTCAAGTGGATATGCCGTTGCAGATGTGACTAACCATTAGGCTTCAGAAGACTTTTGATGTTGTATAATAAAGTTGTTTTCATTGGTAATTATTATACTTAAGTCGAGTAATATTAAATTAAATTGTGTCTTTAATTCACTCTTTAAACATCTTTGAGATATGAGATTTGTGGTTTATAGAGTGAGCTAGTAAATTCCTTTGTAAAATAAGTCATATGGATAACTAGTAAATAATATATGTGGAAGACTTTATAAGAATTATATAAAAATACGTTTAAGAAACATCAATGATGCGAGTCCCGTTATAGAAGCGTTAATTGAATTTAAATCAAATAAAATACTATAAAATACATTTGAAATATAAATAACAACGCAATAGTACGAAAATAAACAAATATTTATTTGTTTGAAATATATAATTCATATATTTCAGAGTCAAACTCCATCCCCAGAATTTTGTACATTTTTTCTTTTTCTTTTCTTTTTTTTTTTTCATTTTCTTTCTTGCCATGTTGCTAAGTTGGAGAAAAAAATCAGTTATAAATGTCCTGGTGTTTTCTCTCAACAGTTGTATTTTGAAATTCCGGAACGGTGCTTTGGCTACACGAGATTAACATCATGAGTGTGAGTTCCGTGATAGAAGCGTTCATTTAATTTGAATTAACAAATTCCTATAAGATACGTTTGAAAACCAAGTAATAATGTAATATTACGGAAATAAACAACTATTTATTTATTTTAAATTTATAAATATTTGTTTATTTTCATCATATTGCGTTCTGCTTTGACTTTCAAACGCATCTTATACGTGTTTTCTTTTTACGTATTAGAAAGTTATATTAACGTTGGATGCCGGAAAAGATAAGTAAACCAAAATTATCCACCTCATCTTACTAGTTTAAGCATAAACAACAAACTACATGTTTATTTTGAAGCTGAGTATATGTAATCGATTCCAGTTCCTCTTCAAGGTCAAACTTCATTAACGATCGAGACGAGTGGCAACACTTTGCAAATATTTATCCAGCTCCATCTAACTCTGAAAATAATATTTCAAGTATAATCTTAACAGACGGACAAAAATACTCTTTTAAAATAAAGTGTGACAAACTGACCGTTAAAATAGACTTTTTAATAAGATGTGTAAACGCAATAACCTACGTCTCTTAAATGTATAAATAAAATGTCGGTGGTCCTATTTCAAACGAATGCCTGACATACTTTTAAATTGATAGGGATACATAAGGTTTCGATTCATCTACAAAGAAATTCTCCATTATATGTTTTTTTTTATTTAATTTCTTAACATTTTGTTATTACTGAGGTATAGCATCCTCCTAGATGCAATAAATTAACCGGCTATTTCAAACATTTGAACTGAGAAACATGTAAAGGATTCTAATCGTTCTTTAAGTGCACTCGTTTGTATCCTTCGTACATTTTGTTTATCGAGTATATTCACAATATATTTTTAGATTCGTTTTCATAAGTCCAGTTATTTTATAAATTACTGAGCAGTTTTTTATGTGACATATTTGTGTTTCGTTATATTCTTTATCTTAGCTCTGTATAATCCATCGTAACTGAGAACACGAATTTCTATTTGGTTTTTTTAATTCTTTTCCTTATTCGTCCCCCGACAAAAAAGGAGGGTGGACCTGAAAATTCACCCTGGTCCGATCGTCTGTTCGTCCGTTCGTCTGCCTTCACTTTTCTCAACAACTGCGCCTTGGGATTTTTAGAAATTTTGTGCAAACATTAAACATGATATGAGTGAAAAGTAACAGAAAGGGCTTTCCGGAAAAACCCTGGTTGCCCCCCCCCGGGTGCCTTTCGGCTTAAAATGGCTTAAATTGACACTTTTTTGCTTATTTTTAAAAATTTGATGGCTTGGATTTTTATAAAATTTTCTGAAAAGTTGTAACTAATTGATTTCTATGTAATTTTGTTTGTCTATACTTCGCGATAAATCTTGGGTGTATTCCAGGGACTCTTTCGGGGCTAATAAAACAAGGAATTTTTGGGACCATTTTACAATATTTGTCCAAAACTTTCTGTGTATGTGTACTTAGCAGTTTTGCATGATGCTGAACTCAAATTTAAATATGTTAAGGCCTTGGAGACTTTTGAGGTTAAATGGGGTGGAGGGCAAATTATGGACTTAGTCATTTCTTTTTTTTTTGCATGGTGCATAACTCAAATTTGTATATGTTAATACGTAAAACTGCACTATTTCTTCATTTGCACCAGTATTTAACGTCGCCTGGGGACTTTTGAAGCTTAATAAGCGAGGGGAGGGGGCAAATGTCGAATATAATCATTTTTATAACTCGTTCACTGTGCACTCATGGGAGACCGTCCATGATTTTTTTATAAAAAGGTCGAGTTTAACAGTTCCATGATTTAGATACCTAGTGTAGAAATTGTATACCCTTACTGAATAGTTTATAAGCTATCTTTAATCGTTCTTTCTGATATATATATATATATATGTATATATATATATATATATATATATATATATATATATATATATATATATAATAAATTCCACAGCCAAACAACGTCGCAACCCCAAGAGCCATGACAGTCAACCAATCGGAAGTCTAAGACTCGGGTTTCGCCCTCATTTGGGCTAATCAGTTAGACACATCCGAACTCAGGATTCGAAACCCGAGCCTCTTGCATGCGAGGCAAGCCTCTGCCAACTGAGAAAACGCCCCGCACACAAGAATTTTTATTAACTAACACAGATCAAGCAAACCGCGCCGAAATCCGACTGTGAAATGAACCTACTTCGTCTCGACAAGGGACGCGGTGAGCCAACCAGCTAATAACCCACAGCCGATGTCTCACAAGTAGGAGTTTCTAACTCGAAAGGTCGATGCCATCCAGCAATGCTAACCAAGCGAGCAACTTATGATAGGATTTTCAGAATGGGGCGTTTGCTCAGTTGGTAGAGTGCTTGTCTCGCATGCAAGAGGGCGAAACTCGAGTCTTGGACTTCCGGTTCGTTGACTGTCATGGCTCTTGTGGGTTGCGACGTTGTTTGGCTGTGGAATTTATTATATACAACCTCTCAGATTCTGAAAATCATATATATATATATTTCTAGAACTTTTTGTTACATTTAATATTCATCTTTTACAGATGGTCAAGTATAGATACACCGTATCGCATTGTATCGTAGTTGTCGCCTAGAGCAACCTTACAACTTGATGTCGGCTATCTCTCGCGTACAAGTTTTGTGTGTTAAGACTTTCACATGTTATCGTTTCTGAGCACCTTCATCTACTTAAAAGTTTTAGTCATCATGGCTAGATATAGAGCGGTCATTATCGTTCTCTGCTGATTACAGTAGAACGATCGTTTTTAACCAGTCTACAAAGCTTGCAGATGTGGTGATGAAAATCCTAAGCGAAGAAGGCCGGCAAAATTGACATTGGCAACTTAATCGTGACATAAAATTGAAATGTCAGTCCAACTTATTCTCTAATCATCAAATATGTTTTATACTTTAGTGTCACGGACGAAGTGATGAAGTAATTCTTTAAATGAAATACTTGAACAAATCTAAAATGAGATTGATCCAATTAAGCTGCTTATAATTTCAACAATTTCCGTAAAATTAGCTAAGTAAAATGGAGTTTCCAATTAAATTTAAATTAGAAGTTGGAATCACGTGTAATGTTCTTACGTTTTTACGCTAGTTCGCCTAGAGTTACTATGTCAACTTTGCAGCTATATCATGCCGCTTCTTTAATAAACTGTTTAAAAATAGGATTAAAAACGGGCATTTCACCAAAGTTTAGTTAATCAATATTTTCCTATTTCTCTATCTATAAAACTATCTGAGCCGCGATATCTCCCGTTAAGTCGTGTCAGATATCGAATTCAGAAAGTTATAGTGTTTTTGGCAACTCCCACGGGTCCTAATAAGTCTCAAAGTTCTCAACTCGGACAATTTCGAGTGAAATCTGATCAGCATCTAGTGACCCACGAAGTCTAGTTTCCTCGCGGTGTCTAATGTCCCACGCCGCACCCTGCTGTACAAAAAAAGGCAAATAACTTCTGGATATGTAAGTTCGGGCCTTTAACCGTGAAATAGATTTTTCCAAATGTTGCAAATATAAAACGATACTACATGATATTAATAGTAAATGCATTTTTTTCGATTTTGAAGAAAGTTACATTAAACCAATTTATAAAAAAGATATTTGGGTAAAATAACTGAAGTCAGGCACAAGAATCTGTATATTATTTGTTTTTGTTGTTTTCATTCGTGGTGTCGGCATGCTAATGGTTCTTTCCCGCGAGTAGTTCCCACTGTCGCTATTATTATAGAAGGAATAGGAGAGAAAACGATAGGGTAAGACTTCAATGTTCGCATATAGTTATGTTCGTATCTTAGCATTTAAGTTGCGGGCCGCGCCCTCGACTTTAGTAAGCTTTTTCTTTTTTTTTAATAAATCTAAGCAAGGGAAAATATCAATGTGGAACACAATCGCGATTCTGTTTTGACGGGGATTAGTTACTCAGTCAAAATGTTCTGACGTGCTGGGTATCTTTCGGGGAAGAGGGTTCTAATTAGACACTTCGAACGGCTGGCTCGTTCTCTCGTTCAGCGTCTTCTTGTTCTTGTTCTGCTTTCGATTTCTTGTCCTCTGGTGATTTTTAAGCTGGGTCAACCAATCTTCTACGAAGGTAAGTGGGGTGGTTTGTACGAACTCATCCTTATCAAAAACCAATCACAGAAGTCCACCTCATCTCTTTCCTCAAACATCGGTCAATCCCAATCGAACAAGTGCATTCATCTTCGCTGTGAGATATCTGCGATGTTCAGGAAAATGGAACATGGTTCAACTTTGGGTCAATCTTGACTCAAGCTTTTCATACACACCTATTAGGACGACTGGTTTGAACAATAATAGTTCCATCTGCACTGTGATTTAGGAGTTGCTGAAGCCAAAACAATGGTAGGTTTTCACCCATGATACATGTAAATCTCAAACGACCAAGAAAGTATATAAAAATAGGTTTAAACTTATACACCGTTCAATCCCTGACAAAATACCGTTGATTCGTTGCTAATTTTACTTCACCCTATTAATTCCTGGTGTATTTTGTATATCTAGGCGATTATTTCACAATTTGTTCCTGAAATGAAACGAAATTTGCACGGACAAAGTTTACTTCTTAGAAACTTTATTACTTGGAGCACAATACATGGGACTGTTTTCCAGGAAAATAATACATGGACATTTTAAAGTTTAATGTAAACAATTACTTATTGATCTGTTCTCTTAAATAATCGAATCGTAATAATTTCTACCAGTAATGATAATCACGGTTTTGATACACCAGTGATCTAACACGTAACGGCCTATATCCTCTAGTGGTCTATATGCCTTGAAAAGTAATAAATCCATTATATGAAAAGAAAAATAATTTTTTCGAAAATTGTATGAGCTGCATTTCTTTCTTCAACTCATCAGAAGAACAATAAACGTCACTGTTTCTAACTTGAATACATGCTCGTTTTCAGGTCATATATTAAGCCGCCTTCTTAAATATTAAAATTCTACTAATTTAAACTATTGATGCTCATCACGGTCTGTCTGTTCGGCCATATGGCATTCACGAATATTTATTATCGATTTACTTCGGTCTGATCCCGTGGTAAATTGGAACATTGAGAAAGAAATTTCTATTCAATGTCTGACGCAACGAGAGCCTGCTACGCCCGTAGAGAAAATAAAATGTTCTGTGAAGATTCCTGAGTTTTATAGAAATATTCCCGGTTAAGATATGATACCCCTGAAGAATCTCAAATGTAACATCGACCAAAACATTATAAAACTGAACCTCAAGAGTACAGCAAACCAAATAATCCATATAAATATAATAAAACAATCTTAATAAGATTGCATAAACAAGAAAATTGAAAAGCTCATTTATATATCTACATACGGTCACATGTGTAGTGCACATAAACAAACAGAACATGATTTCTGACATACTCACACACACGCCCTCACACATTCATACACGTTCTCGCCGCACAGTCGTACATCCACTATCCCGCATACATTAACAAACACAAACAGACGTTTACACACACGTATGTGAAAAAAATACAGTTTTCAATTCTCAAAATCAAGGATTGGCAGCAGAAAAACTTCTACGAGATCGACTTTGTACTGAGGTCTATTTAAAAATATACACACCTTACCCCCATATTTTTCCACTCGCATCCACGCATCCTATTCATGAACTTAGCTCCCACAATCTGGACTGACTTTGACTGCAAATACAACCACAAAAACCAAACCAGCGTGAATCTAGAATTGAATAGAACACTTCTATAAGAGCACCTTTTTTCTCGCAGGCATCACTTTCCTCCTTTATATACACATATAAGCACATGCACACACACAAACATATATATATATATATATATAAACATGCATATATATATACATATATACGCATAAATACACATGCACATATTTATATGTCAACACACATATGCACATACACACTCTCCCACTCATATTACAAAATACGTAAAATAGAAATATTGAATACAATTATAGGATTTTTAAATATAGATATAGACCAGCAATACCTAATACACACACAGACACATACATGCATATATATATATATATGTATATATGTGTGTGTGTGTGTGTGTGTGTGTGTGTGTGTGTGTGTGTGTGTGTGTGTGTGTGGCATTCCAGGTTACAAATGAATTGGCTTGATGAAAATCCAAAGGATTTTTTTACCAGGGTTTATAAAATAGTCCTCAATAGTGAGGAGAACTTTGTATATTAATATTATTCGATATAAAATATATGTCGGTGTCATATCTATGTAAATAAATCCTTATACGCACGCAAACACACACATGATATATATATATGTATATATATATATATATATATACATATATATATATGTGTGTGTGTGTGTGTGTGTGCCGAAGGAGAGAGGAAAAGGGAAATAAATAAGGTAAAAAGGAAAAGATACGAGCAAATAGAGCCCGAGACATTTGCACATAATCATACTTTCCTTTCATATTTCGTATAATGTTCGAAATTTAGATTAAAAATAGCATTAAAAAAATTAGAAAGTATTATATGGGATAAAATAAAATAATACTTTATAGTAAAAGTTTTGTAATAGATGGTGTTGTTTAAAAACGATTCTAATTTGTTTGCGTCGGACAATAGTGGATATCCCTGCCGGTATGTCTTTTGTATGCAATAAATTTGTATTCATGTTTTTTTTTTATAATAAGTGGTTTTGATTTTGTTTAATAAATGGATAATTCATTCAGAATTTACAAAGAATTGTGCACTATTCTCTTGCAAATAGTTGCATTAATCATTTCTCCGGAGATAAAACTTTAAGATGCCGTTCTATTTTTTTTTTCGTTTTTAAAGAATAAAAGATTTTCCACAGAATTACAAAAATATATATAATAACAGATTTGCATATTCTTTTCTTAAAATCGAACAGCAGGCCTTTTTACGCTTATCATAAAAATATTTTTTAAGAAATATTTAATAAATCATCTGAATGCGTTTTGATCCGTAAAGGCGTGTGAAAATAACGCGAATAAAACACATGGAGATCGATAGCAAATACTTATGTTAAAGTAATGCTTATCGTTTAATATGTGCATGAATTAGCTTCTATAGATACATAAAAGTAAAGTTTCCATTACTTCAGCTCGCTTGTCAGAGAGGTTATCTCCCTTTACCCTGCCCCTCTTTTGTTTTTTGAATAGGAATAAAAAGAATAATTTATTTTTTGTTTCTCCATCTCTTTTCGCACTTGCGCACACGAAGAGAAAAGATAACATTAATGTAATCCTTTTATAACTTTTATATCATTTTGTCTTTTTTATATCTGCCGATGAATATGAATATTATTTTCCAAATTATTTCCACTCGGCTGTCCAGGTATGAAATAATTCTTCCTTTACCCGACTCGGATCATTTTTTTTTTTTTTTTTTTTTTGCTTTTTCTTTTTTTTTTCTCTCTCTATCTTTGCTTTAACATTAGAAGGCAAAGATAGTTGAAAAGCAGCTAGGAAAACGCAGCAGGAAACGTCAGCTTTGCATAAAGTATGGTGCGCGGCTGCTGATATCCAAGTGAACGATTTATTCTGGGAATCGCATTGATCCACATATCCGAACACCTACTCAGCGTAATACACATGAATTGATCCTATACCTGAGCCTCACTTCAAACTTTACAGACAACAGATATTGTTAAAGTCCATCCGCGGAGCGTCTATTATACGTACTTGTAATCCGCACTCATCCTGAAGGAAATAACATGATTTTTATGGATGGGATACTTTCAGGGCGACTGGGATATATGTCGGTAAAAGCAGAAAAAAACCCGGCTGCTATTATTTTAGAGGGTGTTCTTGTGTATACAATATTCCGAATAGAATCTTTGGGATCTCGTCTGCTCTACAATTTAATTAATAGACGGAAAATGAGTGGATTCAGACATTTTCTCAGATTATTAAGGATACTACGTAGAATTGGCATCGATAGCAGTTAAATAATGCACTATATATATATATATATATATATATATAGAGAGAGAGAGAGAGAGAGAGATAGAGAGTAAATAACAAACAGTTATATTCCAAAATTCATGATGTTGACCATTTATTCCATTGATTCAGTTGACTTATTCAATTCTTGACAGTTGAGTCGTAACAGTTATTATCCCAATGCTAATTTATATATATGCCAATTCTAATTTATAGAATGGTTATATATTAGAACTGATCCGAAGGAGGTGGGCGAGAAGTAATACCAGAACGGTGAGTAGTATCATCAGTATAGAGGTAAATTTAAAAAAATAATTATTTGGACGTGATTTCTATAGAGAAAAACAGTTTTAGATGCCGTGTGACGCCTTTTAGCTCCGCTTCTATAATATAAAAAAAAAAACTTACATTTATAAGAATGTCATCTATTGTTTACTCTGTTCCGGCTGGAGAAATAATCTTTGAAATGTTTTTTCTCGTTCTGGACGACAAACATGAGTCGACAGATTCGTTGAACCAGAACTGAAGAAAATCTTGAAATGACAGCCAAAGAGATTGCACCAAATTCAAAAGAAACCTGTAAAAAGAAAAAGGAAAATGTTTTTTGTGAAGCAACGTTTTATTTTATTCAAGACAAAATGTAAGTTTTTATTGTAAGTCTTTAATTGTTTATTTTTTAGTTATTACTTTATCCAAAATATAATTTCCATTTTTCTACATCTGTATTATAAATGAATTTGACAGAGTAAGGATTCTCAGTTTTTTCGGAACCAATCTTCATAATTTACTATTAATAATAATCGCACAATGCGAAAAAGAATACGTTTGATAGTTTTTTTTAATGCTTACAAGCTATATTTGTAGTGTTTCTGTGAAACTGCAGTAATCGATGGACTATCGAACTAATATACAATGTTATTGAAATATAAAATATTCTGTAAACAAAAAAAGGAGTGCTACAATAAGCAATCTTTTGGAATGTAGTTTAAAACGAATTAAATTGTTCCCATTTACTGGCCTCTCTGGGAGGACAATTAAGACACAAAGTCGGTTTTAATTTGGAGAAAATTCAGCTTCCCAAAATGAGGCATTCTGGATGGGAACACAGATAAAACTTATCTCCGTCATGGACTTATCCTCAACTGACCGAGGACAGAAAAGGAGAAGTGTAGCACCAGAACAGATATTACGGCGTGATCTTGGCCCGAAGGCTTATGTTACGAATGGTGTAAAGCCAGTTAAGACGTAACACAAACAAAAAAGATTTATAGAATTCAGCTTGACTAGTTATTATAATTGAGTATATTTTATAGTAAACAATATGATTGACTTTTTACGTAAAATTCTTATTTATCAATGAAACGTTTGTGATATATTCACGTATACGAGTATGTCAGTGAATAGAGTCCGAGACGTAGTCAGTTGTGTTCGAGCTATAATTTAAATAAATAAAATCAATACATTTTCTTTATTTAACTTTTTTGCAATTTATTTCCTTTAAAACTGTCTTTAAACTATCAGCTAAATATTCTTCTAATAAAAAAAATACTGTCTTGAATTGTTTTTATTTAGAAATTATATTATTTCAGTTAACGAGAGACATAGAAAGAATTCATTTTAAAATAAGTAGAGTTGGTAGTATTTACCTTAGCACATGAGATTAATCACGAATTACAACGGACAATATTAGTTTTTAATTGCGTGTTAAAAGCGATGACGTTGGTTGAACGTAAGGTACTATTTTACAGAGGAAACTATGTAAGTTATCTGTTTTTATCTGTTCTATTTCTATTGGTTGTAAATTATATTCCATTTGATTAAAATATTGTACAAACGAATCGCAATTAAATATTTATTTCTAATATTTTAAGTTGTCCATTGAATGGTGTAACTAAATGATTTGAATAAGACTTTAAAACAACATGATTTTCAGATTAATTTGGGGTAGAAATAAATAGGAGAATTGTCACATACAGATTACAAAACCATTGCAAAGATATTAGGTCATTATCATGATTTTAACGACACCAGAGATAAATTAACTTTTCAGTGCATTCAGTCAATTTATAATTTTAGTAACCTCAGTCTAATTATGATTTTAACATCAGATATACATTGTGATGTTAGTGATGTCCGTTGGGATCCTAACAGGTACTACAACTCTGGGTCAGAGTGGACCTGAGGGCAATGCTCATTAAAGGGTGGCTCTACACTCCCCAAGGCCCGCAAGCTTCGGCCTCACCACTGGATATAGTTTAAGGTCATATCCAGTACCGGGAAGTAGGGGAAGAAAAAAAGGGGGAGGGAAGGGGGCTGTTGTTTTTGTTTTTGGTTTTGTAGAACATAATTAAGTTTTAACCATTAACCATTGCAAAGATATTAGGTAATTATCATGATTTTAACGACACCAGAGATAAATTAAATTTTCAGGGCCATCAGCCAACTTATAACTTTAGTAACCTCAGTCTAATTATGATTTTAACATCAAATATACATTATGATGTTAGTGATGTCCGACATATATTCATTAAATATATTTTCGAACGAAACTGGACGAATATATGTTTCAAAATACTTACATAATCACTATAATCATCCTATTAAAGTATGGATTAAAGTATTTTATTAAATCCTAAAATTGCCCCATTAAACATAAGAACGCTATCGTATTTGATCCCATTGATTTTCAATTACGTTCTTAGTAAATTATTATGAAAATGATGAAACATATTTTATAGATTTTAATATAAATTTAGCGTCTTTAACACTCTCTGTTTATAATGTCTCCTGACCTCTGTTGGGATTACAATAATTGGAAGATTTTAATTTTTGCAAGAAGAAAAATAAAATGCACTAGACATGAATGCAGAAACCTACATTTAAAGTAAAGTTTTGTAAGAAGATTGGTTGGTTGTTTTTGTTTTACGGCATATCAATCCTTTTCAGGTTATTTGATGCTGAATCCAAAGATTTTTAAGAACAATTTTTTAATAGAATATATTTATTGTTTTCAAGTCGGTTTCTATTTAACCCATAGTTGGGACCCTAACAGGTACTACCACTCAGGGTCAGAGTGGACCTGGGAGCAATGCTCATTAAAGGGTGGCTCTACACTCCCCAAGGCCCGCAAGCTTCGGCCTCACCAATGGATATAGTTTAATGTCATATCCAGGACCGGGAAGTAGGGGAAGAAAAATGGTGGAGGGAAGGGGGTTGTTCTTTTTGTTTTTGGTTTTGTAGAACAAAATTAAGTTTTACAAAAGAGAATAGAAAAACAAAACGAAACATCAATGTAGGTGCATTTCGTCACAGGAAGCCAATAGACAGCCTGATCTGGTAGCACCAGTTGTAAAAGGAAGAATAGTCGTCTGTATAGTTTACTTATTTTACTTAGACAAGCAATAAAGAAGGATATACAGAATGAAGAAAGTAAATGTACAGAAGGAAGATTAAAGAACACGCGAATTTGCACAATTTATTTTTATGGGAAGGATTATTCTGGTGACAAGTGGGCAGGCGTTCGATCTTAGTATTTTCTTTTGTCATATACAAGGTTAAGTTTGGTTGCAATAAATGCAAATCACATCCTGTTACGTCAAATATAGTGTTATATAATGGGGCAATACGTTATCAGACAAGCAGCTTTAGCTAATATATATATATGTAAAACCAGGATCGATTTAAGTTTAAGAAGTCATTAGGTTCGAAACCTATCACGTACAATGCCGATTAAATTCTTTTCACTGAGCATGCGTGAATTTTTACCCAATCTCTACTCCAGCGGTTCTCAACCGGGGGCGAATCGCCCCCTAGTGGGCGAAAATCAAATTTTGGGGAGCGATTTTCAATCAATTTTATCTGTGAAAAATTTTGACATTTTTGCAAGTAAATTTTTTAAATTTTTTGAAATTATAAATGCGTAGCTAAACTATTAGTGCGAAACTTTGGTCACGTGACCTATGAATTGCTCTCTTATAAATGAATTGTCAGTTTTGAATATTCAATTTATTTCAGTAAATGCGATTCTCCAGTGACATTGTCTTACAAGTGTTTACAATTTTCATTCGCTCTGTTATATTACAGATTCGTTCATATTTACATAAACAAAACACTAACTCAATATCCGGAACTAATGTCGGACGGCGACACACTGAGCGTGCACCGTTTCCGGAGAGCTCCGAAGGAAAACGAAGAAAAAAAGACTTGGCGCGAAATTCGTGTTCTCTACTGCTCTTTCCAGCCGGCGACCAAAGGAGGAACACGCATTAAAACAACAAGCGACAAAACGAGCATCACGTTTATAAAACTCGCTCCGTCATTACTGCTAACATTATTTTTAATTAATTTGTTTTCCATTTGCATGTACAAAATGTTTCTAGTGTTGGTTACAACATTTGTTATTATTTATTCTTGGAGGCGATTATGAATTAACTTAAGTCAAAATAGCTTTTGGGGGCGATAGCCGGGAAAAGGTTGAGATGTATGTACATTCACCTAACAATTTAATGGAACAAAACATACCGTAAAAATTGAGCATAACTTAAAAATCCTATCTACAAAATAGCACGGCCCGTATCCTGCATAAGTACCAAAACCACACACACACACACACACATACACACACACACACACACACATTCATTCCATTACGTGAATTTATAAAAACAAAAACACAAAAAACAGCTAGCGTTAATCAAGTTTTCATTATTATAATTGTTGTAAAATACTTTATTTGCATTAAATTAGTTTTCATTTAAAAATAAAGTTTAATTATATAATATTTATTTGTTTATTAAAAGCTCAAAAAATTATATTGAGAAATAAAATATTGTTTTATGACCAAAAATTATAAGGGGGTCCACAAAGAAAAAAAAGAAGGGAAAAGGGGTCCATGGGTCAAAAAAGGTTGAGAACCGCTGCTCTACTCTATCAGCTTCCTGTAAAACATTCGCTACCCTATGTTATTTCACTTTTATTTTACTTTTATATATTTCTCTTCACCTTTCAGTAATTTTATTCATTGAATCTGTATATTTACCTATTGTTCAAGTATTATTTTACTTAGTGAAAACCTATTAGCAACAAATATGGTTAAAATATTTCTGCCTAAAAGACTTAAAAATAAATAGGATAATTACATATATATTAATCCGGAAAAACTACCAATTATCTAAGAAAGCAAAAAGGATTCCATGAAGAAAGCTTTTTTCTTAGAAGTGCATGCCTGTGGAGCTCTCTTCCGTTTGCCTATTTCCCACCTGACTACAACTTGGATGTCTTCAAATCTAGGCGAAAAGGAACACCGCATGATATGTTCGCAAGGGTCTGCAGTATAATTATTACTGTGAGTAGATTTGTTTTTATGTGTTCATGTATACACACATATATATATATATATTATTAATGTTATGCATATATATATATATCTTTAGTTATATGCATATATATAGTACTTTTATTATTATTGTTGTTATTATTATTGTTTATTATTGTTAATATTATCATTATTTCCTTCGATATGGGCACGTCCCAACAAATGTCAGATGTAGCCTTTGAACATTGAACGACAATCGCAAAGCCATTGCTCGTAACAAGAGCCGTTTAATTATCAAACGGCTTTTCCTTTAACTGTATTGAGCACATAATTGGGCCTCTCATCAGTGAGGGGGCGATACGCGAACAAGCCGTAGAGAGGAAGGCCCCGAAACGGTTCATATTCTCTCCTGATGACCTAATATTATATATATGACGAAATACCCCCAAACATGACTATATAAAGTTTTAAAAGACATACTATGAAATACCCCCCAAAGCACCATCCTATAAAACTCAAACGAGGAAAGCCCTATGAAGGCGCTTTATCTCTCCCTTGACATTGACTTTATCAAAAAAGAAAACAGCTAACACACATCAGCATATACAAGCCTATAAGGTAAGCTGTTTCTCTCAAATACAACATCTTCTGTTGTTCGCTTGCTTCATAGCGAGTTTCTACCACTGTTCCGGTAGTAATTTTTATCCAAGGGTCTTTCCAAAAGTAAAACCTATTTTTTTAACTCTAAATATTGGAGGTCTAAGAAGAGGCAAGTAGTACCATTAAAACGGGCGAACTTTGTTCTCCTGAAATATTTTTCGCCATAGCACCATCATTCTCAATGCACATTTGCCAGCGATACACGATAGCAGCGCATGAGCGTCCGTAGTCCGCTTTGTCATACGAAGATCGTTCCAAAAGTAAAGTCTCAATTTTGTAACTAAAAACGTTAGAGATCTACGAAAACACAGAAGTAACATTACAACCAGCGACGTTAAGTAGTTTAGAATTTATATTGCTATTTGATTAAAACTATTATCAACGCACTTTAGCCTCAATAATCAATGGCTGTGCATAGGCGTCTGGAGCGCGCTTTGTAATAAACGAAGTAGATTGTGTGCTCGTACATAATACCATCAATTCTGAATCCACTTTTGTAAGGAATTTAATGATGAATATTTACTTCTGACGCATGTACATGACAAGATATTTACTTTTAGAGTATCAATATTCATGTAACGTAGTTGTAGCATGTTCAGCCTCAGGACCCACACGTTGTATGCAAAAAGTCGCAAGGAAACAAAGACAAGCAAAGAATTCGGCAATTTTATTTTCAGTAAAACAATGGATATTAAGTACAGAGTCTTGTCTCTATTTCGAAAGTCTTAACATGATTCTGCTTTGCCGAACAGGTGATAGTCTGTCTTTGTCCCCCCCCCATGTTTAGGACGCATCTCTTCCTGTCGCCTTCGGCTCTCGTGTGTAACATGTCTTTCTTTCTCTCTTTCTCTCTCTGTCTGTATGTTTTTCTCTCTCTCTTTCTCTCTCTCCCTCTCTCTCTCTCTCTCACTGCGATTCCCGGTAAGGTTTTCTGTTTTTAAAAACCATTTCTTTTTCTTTCTTCCTTAATGCAATACTTCGCACACTGCTCAGTCATTCGAATACAGCTGCTGCTGCTGCTGCTATTATATGCGCGTCCGCGCTCTGTTACATCCACAACAGTATGATAAAACATTCGGGTTATTAACGCATAAGTTTAGTCATTATGGCATTGCAATTTGCCTTCATTTTCTGACAAATTCAAACGGAATAAAAAAGCAGACATTATTAGGAATGCCCTTCGTATATTAAACAAATGATATAAAAATAGAAACAGATTGTATTAAAAAATGAAGCTCTCTGATATGCACATTGTATTGACGACTACTTTCAAAGCCATCTATTTATTATAATGTTTTCAATTAATATGATTTTTTCGATAAAACTCGGATGCGGCTTTCGACTCATATCACTTTCAGAAATTCGGCGTTATGATTTTTTATATATTTGCGATATATATTAGATAGATATATTGTGAGACGAAAAGTTGTCTGAGGTTTCTAAATTAACATCAAATCAGATTAACTTTCGCATCAAAATATTGCCACTTGTGAAACCTAAAACTTTTATACACTTTCGATGTTTGCAGCGCTAAATTTTTTATTATAATTGAGAATGAAATTATTATGCAACGATATAATTTCCACGTATAAACTTGAAAAGAAAGATGTTTACAAATAGCACAATAAACGAACTTTAATCACATGCGATTATATCACTGAAAATAATGGTTCACGTGGTATCATCGAAATCAGAACGCGTTGAGTTTAGTCACTATATTAATTTTTAGTAGACTGGAAAGTATTTCTTACTTTAACAAATTACAAAATTGCTTTTTAATCTACTGGATAGTATCTTTTTTTTTAATTTCGACAGTCTACTCTTCACAGAAGAGACGCTGTTTGTCGTTCGTATTCGATCGTAGTGTTATCGTTAATTTTATGGAATATGCCTGTCTGACTCTGGTTTCATTCTGGTATGATATAAACTGATTTTTCTGTTGATATTGTTGTTTTGCTTTCTACCTATGCATGGCTTCCTGTGAACCTGCATTAAAACAGTTTCCTTCAGAAGTGATCTATGTGTGAAAAAAAATTGGCAATGGAGCATTTCTATGCAAGCTCAATTCGCAACTAAGTTTATTAAAAACCAAGTGCAATATCAAACGACAAACTAGCTACTTTAATTTTAAAAAAGCTCATTTCGGCCCACTTGTTTAAAAGCTGTTAACGGCTTTATGATCAACAGTTAATCCATAAAGAGGGACATACGAAAATAGTGTAGTACGTCCGAGGAACAAGAAACGATTTGCGTTTACTTGTATCAGTGGAGCGCTATAGTACAAGTTAATGAAAGCGGGAATGATGTGTTAAAGTTTAGAACACTAGTAAATTTTTTAAAATTCTTACTGCAAAATATAATTGCAATGTTAATTATGTATTGAAAACTCTTTGAGTACAGCAGATTAATTGACTATGAAAATATGACGTCATTTATTTAGGGAATCATCCATTATTCACGATTTTACCGGTTTCGTTACTCTTATAGATGACATCAGAAATCGAAGATGGCATATATACACACACACATATATATATATATATATATATATATATATATATATATATATATATATATATATATATATATATACACGGATGCAAACTAATGATATTATATAAAATGCGCATCAGTATCATAGTCATGGTGATAACAATCCTCCTCATCGTTATCATCAACCTCATCGATTTCATTTCACTTTCTCGCATTAGCATGCATTAATCGACTTTAAAGAATGGGCTTCCAAAGATTCTTTTTGCATGTCTCTCCATAAAACTCATGTCTTCGACAATCACCAACGAAGTTTAACTTCAATATTTCATCACACTACGCTCCAGACGCCCATGCACAGCCAGCGTATCCTGAGACGAACGTGCACTGATAATAGTGGTTGCTATGTAGCAAAACAAACTCTAGAGCCCATAATGTCGCTGTTTTAAATAGTACTCTTCGTAATTTCATATATCCCCAAATTTTGTAGTTAAAATATAGGTGACTTTACTTTTTAGAACGACCGGACGCCCATGCACAGCTATCGTAAACACAACTACTGATGATAGCAAATTCATTGATAATTAGCTCTGTGAGAACAGCATATTCTTTTTATTCTTTTAACTCTCGAGTATATATACTACACAGTTAGATACAGTTAATCAACCGAGAACCCTTTCAATCTATAGAAAAACATATATAATATATAAACGGATATATACTCAAGAGTCAAATAATGACAATAATATGCTGTTGTCATAGCACTATTGACTACTCAATCAACTCGTTAAGTCACACTAGTATTTATTTTATATTTTGCGTCAATGTTCTTATCAAGGTAACAAAACATCTTGAGGATAGTAATCAAGCTCGCATAAACAGTTCAGTCACATAATACTTTACTCATACAATGTAGATATTGTCACCATTCGAAAATATTTTTTTATATTCTGGATTAATGCACAGAACAGATTATATTGATGAAAGAAGACACAAAAGAACGAATAAGAAAAAAACTTACTTTTGTTTTGTAACATTGACATTCTTTTATGTTTCTTGTTTCTGTGCAATGCACTTAAGTTTTAAAACAAAGCATGCCAGAGTGGCTGCTCAAGCTGCTGCTGCTGCTGCTGCTGCTGCTCATTCATTCTTTCGATCGAAGAGTAACCTTTCCACTCCCGATTCCTACCAGCGGTTCTATTGACAAATAACTCGACTGGTCTGATGGGAGTTGCCCAGCTGGAGACGAGCAATCGATTCTTCTGCAGAATACAGACATTGCGGCAAGATGAATTTTCAGGGGATTACTTCTGTCTTCTACGGAGAAAACGCACATAAAATCTAAGAAAATAATGATATATGCATTCACATACAAAAACTCACACACATATATTCTACGTATCATTCTGTGTATGTATCCATAAAACTCCGTATTAATAAACCTATGCGGATTTTTTTTAAAGATTAAATCTATGAAGTTATATGGATAATGATAAAATATTGAGTCTGTAGGACATTGCCTTTAAATTATTACACGACTAGGGTTAAATTTCACATTGATAAATAAATTTAAACATAGTGTATTTAAAAAATAAAATACACAAACAAAAATACACAAACACACACGATTAAAAGAATCGTATCAAGTAACAGTAAATATGACTATTTTTTTTCGAATATGATATCCCTTAAATTTTCTAAATTTTGGAAATTTCAATTCTTATATATATATATATATATATATATATATATATATATATATATTACACATGATATTTTAATACAGTGTGGCAAAAAACAAGACAAAAGCTAAGTGGAGGCTGTCTAGAACATATGCTGTAGAACGGAGAAAAAAAGGCCAAAGGCCCTAGTGTTTTGATGTGATGTTTTGAATATAATAAACTAGTTATGATCAAAGTTTCATTTCATTCGGACAAAACAGTAAGAAACGGGGTCTAATTAGAATTGGAGCCCGTTTTTTTGGGTCACGCTGTATATGTAGATTGCGTATGTAATATTATA
>NC_136495.1:42162170-42224670 GCF_053919585.1 Euprymna scolopes | reverse complement strand
GTACTTTTTTGGTCATAGTATCGGGTTTTGAGATCTAAGGAAGTCATGCCTATGTAATATTTCTTGTTATTCGAGTTTTCTTTCGCAAATATTGTTGCTTGATAAACTACGCTTTTTGTTAGACATTTATTTTGGACTGGGCAAAGTGTGCGGTGTCTACAGTTGCATTTATATTGTTCGTTATTAGTATTTTTATTTATGGTATGGTTGTTCTTGTCCGGGGTTTGTTTGTTATTATTATTATTATTAGTATTATTATTATTATCATTATTATTATTATTATTATTATTATTATTATTATTATTATTATTATTATTATTATTATTTCTGCTAGTGTTGGTTTTATTTTTGTCATGGTGTCTACTTTTTTATTGTTTATTTTGTTGTGGCTTACATTGTTTTCATTTAGTATTTTGTTATTATGTGCTTTAATTATCATCTCTAAATTTTCGCAACAACTTTATATATATATATATATATATATATATATATATATATATATATAAAAGGAAAACGTCTACCTTAAACCACTAACCTAGTTCTAAAACATATCCTTTGTTCGATAAAATGCATGACCATTGGCTGATAGGAAGGGACGCGGTGGATACTAGAAAGCTGATTGGCTAACTAAAATCCTCAACATATATAAAAACAAAAAGCAACGACAGAATTCGCGCATAAGCCTGACGAATCCTATAGTGGATGAAACGCAGGATATTCAGTGTAGCTTAATTGCCATATATATTTTATAAATTACTAACTAGCTCTACCTACGTATTGAGAACTTTCGAAGTAAACACTTACAGTTTACGCATAAATCTATACTTTCGTATTATAAATTTGTGAGTAAATGAAGTAGTTATATATATATATATATAACTACTTCATTTACTATATATATATATATATGTATATATATATATATATATATATATATATCCAATAAGAATATCTGACAAAATAACTTTAAAAGGGAAATTACACGGTGGATACTAGAAAGCTGATTGGCTAACTAAAATCCTTAACATATATAAAAACAAAAAGCAACGACAGAATTCGCGCATAAGCCTGACGAATCCTATAGTGGATGAAACGCAGGATATTCAGTGTAGCTTAATTGCCATATATATTTTATAAATTACTAACTAGCTCTACCTACGTATTGAGAACTTTCGAAGTAAACACTTACAGTTTACGCATAAATCTATACTTTCGTATTATAAATTTGTGAGTAAATGAAGTAGTTATATATATATATATATATATAACTACTTCATTTACTATATATATATATATATATATATATATATATATATCCAATAAGAATATCTGACAAAATAACTTTAAAAGGGAAATTACAAACTTATAAGTAGATGAGCTTATTTTGTGTTGCTGTCAACATTTTGCTTAATATGATTTGCGGCGAGACGAAACAAATTTCATAACTACATACGATCATCAGAAAACCATATATTGCAAGATTCCATCCCGAGGCGAAAAATAAATAACATAAAACTAGTAACCATTTTTTAATTTATCTTTTACTTATATATGTAATATGTGGAAAAATGAAAGTCACATACATACACATTTATATATACATATATATATATATATATATATATATATATATATATATATATAGTTGCACACCATTTTAATATGGCTATATAAAGACAGCATTTATTTGTAACATAATAAATTAAGAATGAAAATATTGAAATAACTAGCAACCCGTGTTTAATCACACGATAGAGCTTAACATAGATTTTCCCAATATTTAGCAAACGACAATATGCTAAAAAGAAACATCTAGTAGCTAGGGAATAAAAAAATGAAATAGAAATTACAAGTTCCAAACAATTTTTCATATTCTTCACAAAGAGGATACTTCAAAGAGTTAATGTAAATCGTTTCTAGAATCTTCAAATGATAGGGCGAATTCAACTTATTGAGAATCGACATTAAGCCGACACTGAAAATAGATGCACAGAAAAAGCTATGTATAACGTGTTTTCTTTTCTTTTTAGTTACTAGTTAGCCAGTTGGGTGAAAATTGAGGCTGAATGTTGCTATATTGAATTGATGTTAGCTCGACTAGTAAATCAAGAAACTTTAATTGATTTTTTTTTTAAATAAATGTTTTAAAATAAAGCTGCTTGTTGTTTTTTTTAGGGTGACAAATCCATCGTTACACCCTATATATATATATATATATATATATATATATATATATATATATATGTGTGTGTGTGTGTGTGTGTGTGTGCGCGCGCGTGTGCGTGTGTGTATGTTAAATCGTATCAACAATGTAAAATGAATACTCATAATTTGACTACCGATAAAAACATTACACTGGTTCACAGCTAATCTGTTTCTCCGTTTTTCCAGCTGATTTTGAACGAATTTAATGCACTAAATTTTAAAAAATACATTGGTTTTGCTCAATCTGGTCAAATTTTAGATCAATAGCCGCAAGTCATGTTTTATGTTTTAATTCATATATGTGCATGTGTTGACCATTTAGAAGATTTGGTATAGTAAAATTACATATCGAATAACAGTTTTGATCGGGAATGATAATTTATTGACAAGAAATATTCTGGTCCGGTAGTTCTGGGCGATAATCTCGAAAAGTTATTTTGTATTTTTAATCTAAAACACATAAAGGCTTGATCGTTCGATTCTAGTTTTGTTTCTCTAGTCAAGGGGAGGGTGTTACGAATGTAAACTCCAAGTCCGTACATATGTCTGTTAGAGTCCTAACGGCACAGTGGGAGATTGCCAAGCATATTAAAGTAGTTAGAGGTGATAGAGGAGTGTAGATTAGTCTCACTTAGTGCTAAGATATCTGGGGTATTTGTTAGAAGAAATGCTTCAACATCAGCTAAATTAGTTCTAAGCCCACGGATGTTCGTGAATGCAAGCCTCAAGGGAGGAGGCAAGTTGGATTCGTTTATCCCAAAGCCTGGTTTAAGTTTATTTTTTATTGTACTGGCATCATGTTTTTAAAAAGTTTCAGTTAGGTAAGGGGGAGCTGAACAAGAAGTTATGCAGGGTATCAGACATGCAACACAAGTAGACCATCAGCTGACCTTTCTTCAACTAGGACTGTAGCCTCAGGAAAGCCAATCGAGGATGAGTGCAGGGTCCCTTTCCATGCGCGACATGACACTACAAACATCCCGATATTATACAAGTGTTGATGGAGCAGCCGCTCTAAGCGCTACCAAAGAGTTAGGGCTACTGTACTACCAGTTGGAAACAGCAGCAAGGGACTGTCAATCCGGTACCATCAACCCATCAGAAGAAGGTCAACCCAATCTAATTGCACAGGCATATGTGGTACTCAAGCACTCCCAAGTGCCCAGTATTGAAGGGTAGGATGTGTCGGGAGTGGGGAAAACGGCGTTCATTGCCCTAGACAAGAAACAAGATCCACCACCGAATGTTTTGTCGAACCACTGGTATAGAGTCTCTGGCTAATAGCCACATAAGGAGTATGGAAGCCGGTCGATAGACAGTGTATATCTACTGCTTAATTAGCTTTGTTTAAATGGGCACTTAATTAACATTTGCTACTTTTATATTTTCTACCGCATCCCCCTCGACTCAGGACTGTACTATAATAAACAAAGTCTCTGACAGCATAGACACAGCACTCTCCCTCGACACGAGTGCACAAGTACATGTATTTGGTGAATTTAATGTCAACCATAAAAACTGGCTTAAATTCTCTACTTACACAGATGAAGCGGACAGCACAACACATAGCTTCGCTATATCTCACTCCCTATCACAAATGGTTACGTTTCCAACCCGTTTCCCTGACCAGATAGAACAACAATTTGAATTGAAGAGCCAGTGTTCAAAACAACGGCTGACTGGGAAGCCATCAGACATCTTATCAGAGATGCCCCATGGGGAAATATTTTTTCTCTTCCTGCTGGACGGTACGCAAATAAGACTACTGAATGGGTTTGAACGGCAATTGAAGCACATGTTCCCATGCGGAAATTTTATAGCAACCCCTACTCTCTTCAATGGTTTACTTCAACTTGCGCAAATGCCATTGCTCAAAGGCAGCATGCATACTGCAGATTAACCGACATAAATCCAGTTCAAACAGACAGAAGTGTATAGAAGCTAGAAGTAACGTTAAGAAAGAAGTAGCGACAGCTAAGAGAGAATTTATTGAAACCACTAAAAAAACGCATCGAAGCACAAAAATTAGGAACTCCTGACTTCTGGAAAATCTACCACAGTGTAGTAACTAATGGGCAATCAAAAATTCCCCCACTAACCAACAATCATGAGGTTGTTTGCTCAGCAACCGACAAAGCTAATATGCTTGCCAGTCGGTTTGCCTCCAACTCCACACTGGACCCTTCCACCCACCCCCTGTCCAACTTTCCTTTGCGGAATGACGCCACGCTAGACGATCAAAAAATCACCCCTGCTCAGGTGCATGCTATCATAAAAAACCTTGCCACTTCAAAAGCATGTGAACCCGATCTCATCCCAGTTCTCCATAGGTCCAGTTCTCTCCAAACTCTACAACAAATGCTTTAATGAATCTTGCTTTCCGGGCTGTTGGAAAACTGCTTCTGTGGTGTCAGTATTCAAGAATTCTGGCGAAAGAACTGACCCATTCAATTATCGCCCCATAAGCCTCCTCCCACTTTTCGCCAAAACATTTGAGACTATGATTAACCATGGTCTAGTCCATCACCTTACAGATGCTAAACTTCTGACTGACAAAAACTATGGATTTAGACAAGCCCGTTCAACAGCAGACATCCTTACTGTAATCTCTGAACGTATATACCATTCACTGGACAAAGCGGGGAGAGGGCAGAGCGGTAGCTTTAGATATATTTAAGGATTTTGACAGGGTATGGCACAAGGGTCTCCTCAGAAAAATGAGATCATACGGTATCACTGGAAGAATACTTAATATTATTAAATCCTTCTTAGATAAAAGAAAAATCCAGGTTGTCCTCGACGGCCGTACATCTAAACAGTGTGATATAAATGCAGGAGTGTCACAAGGGTCTATCCTTGGACCTCTATTGTTCCTAATATTCATTAGTGAACTCCCCGACAAAATTGCCTCTGAGATGGGTATATATGCTGATGACACCACACTATATAACAGGCATGACAGAAAAGCAAGTGAACATACATCTTAAAATATGGCAAAAACACTAGAGGATGAGCTCCAATCTGTAGTAGAATGGGGACAAAAACGGATGGTCACATTCAATGCTGCCAAGACTAAACTGGTTTCCTTCAATAATTACAAGAAACCTTCTCTGCCACCAATAGCAATGGCCAGTGCCTCTTTATCTGAGAGTACATCTTTCAAAGTGCTTGGCCTAAAGTTTACAGGAAACATGAGTTGAAACAATTACATTGAAAGCATTGCCAGGGCCGCTGCGAAGAAGGTAGGTTCTCTCTACCGTGCTAGAAAACTACTAACACCCGAAAGTATTCTGTACCTCTATAAGGCCACCGTTCGCCCATGTATGGAGTATTGCTGTCACATTTGGGCTGGTGCATCTGCTACTTGTCTCTCGCTCCTAGACAAGGTTCAAAAGAGAGTCGCAAATCTGATAGGCCCTGAACTGGCATCTAAGCTTCATCCTCTGTCCCATCGACGAAATGTAGCATCCCTCTGCCTGTTCTAAAAGTATTTTAATGGTGAATGCTCTGGCGAACTGCAGACACTTGTGCCCCCTCGACATAAATACCCCCGAAAAACCCGACAAGCAGCTAAATCCCACTCCCACACAGTAGAGATCCCTAGATGTAAAAGATCTTTCCACTCTAGTAGTTTCTTCCCCTAGAACCGCTAGACTCTGGAATTCCATTCCAGGTCCCTGCTTCCCCAACTGTACTGACATGCAGAGGTTCAAGTGTAACGTTAACCGAAATCTTTTCTGCCCAAATCCAAATATAATACCCCAGTAGTTTTTTCCCTGATAGTAGCCCCTACATCAAAGTGGCAATGTGCCTTGCTTGGGGTGAAAATTAATAATAAAAAAGGATCACTTTGCAATAATAAAACTTCGAAATCTCTCAAAAATTCGTGCGGCAAGCTTATTATATTAAAGTTGTCGCGCGAGAAAGTGGTGCTTTGCAAAGAAAAAACGTCATCAACGACCCTCTAGTTTACAGAGACACAATATATTTCCAATCGCTGTTCTCCAAGGTTCTGGACAACGATACTGACTGTTTAACTGTATTGTGCCAGGCTTTATAACGATTGATATTGGAGAATTTAAAAGCTGGCATCTTTGATGGTACGCAGATTTGTTAACTCATCAGAGATCCTGATGAAGACAATAGAACGGAAAGCATGGAAAACGTTTGTTCTGGTAGTGATTTATTGACAACAATTAGGCCAGAAACTACGCAAAAGTTGCCAACAGCGTGCGGACTGCTTTTAGAAACGTGATCTGCAAGATGAGCGTCCAAATGCCTTACCTATTTTCACATATAGAACAGTTTCCTGAGAACGTCGGTTCGATAAATGACGAGAAAAAGGGGATATTGCATAAGAATCTCAGAGACATGGATACAAGGTATCAGAGTCGCTGGTGTTCGGGCATGATGGCTGTCTACTGTTGGAAATTAAAAAGAAATATTTCTGCGCTGAACATTCTAAGAATTCAAAGAAACGGAATTCAAATTCGCAAAGTTTAAACGAAACAACATGCAATTTACGTTTACCTATCTTTATCAATGACCAACACTCAGTTCACAGTAATCGATTTTTCTATCAGAGAATCAATATATTTCTTTGGCAAAACAGTATTTTCTCATTAAAAACATATTTAGGATAATAAAAAGTCAACTGTTAGTGCTACAAAAATAATCGATATTGTCACATGATCTGCTTATTTTTCAAACAAACTTAGCACAGAAACCTGACCTGATAGAGACTATCGGATGCAATTCCCTGATTTAGCAAAATAACAAACCTATATTTGTTATAGAAATACACATCATTCAAATAGTAAAAACAATGCTGTCCAGTGTTATAACTGAACGTTAAGAGAAATGGAGGAGCTTATAATACAGAATATTACTGTAATTGAAAGATCATGTTCACAAATGTAAAAGTGTATGTAAATATTTTTTCTTTGTATCTATCTGCGTTTTCGCGGCTATCATTAATAATATGTCTTATTTTACATATTGTAATTTTATCTTGAATCAACGTTTCAGTCGATGAAATATCCGATGTGTTCCAGGTTCTAGAAATGTGTAACTAATTCTGCACTGAACCATTTATTCTATCCCCACTGGTCATTTGTTCTCGTCTTAACTATCAACAACAAGGTCCGTGTTCATATGCTTATGGCTGAACTTTCATTTAAAAATAAATACGAAGTAAAAAGATTTTGTAATAAATAAAACAATATCAAACATACGGGATGACCCAATAAAAACAGGCCCGACCCTAATTAGGCCCCGTTTTTTAGTGTTTTGTCCGAATGAAATAAAACTTTGGTCATAACCAGTTTATTACATTCAAAACATCACATCAAAACACTAAGGTTTTTGGCCTTTTTTCTCCGTTGACTGTAAAATGCTTAGAAAAACAATTGAATGTCCTCTGTTTTTTTTTTGGGGGGGTCACCCTGTACTATCGTTTTGATCGGACTATTGTTCTCAGCTTTTTCCGAACAACAACCAACATGACTTAAGACGGTCGAAGGACAATCCGACCGAAACTTTGCACAAATAACACTAAAGATGAGAACGATAGTCCGATCGAAAGAAATGATATAAACAGTCACCCCTCATCTAAAAATAAAATTCAGAACTTTAATAAAACATATAGTTCGGTCCACTTTGACTTTTCTCACTGCTTTGTTGTTTATTTCTTTTTCTTTTACTAACCGAACTATAATTGCGGATGCCGATGACAGCTGATTTCGCCTAGTTACAAATAGAGACGTTTATTTATGTATATATAGAATCTTATGTAGAGAGCACGCTGTTGTCGCGTATAAGGGGAATAAGCTCAATATGTTTACATAAAAAATACGGCAAAATGTTATAATATAAAAAAAATCGTTTCATAACCAGTTTCGATGAAAAAGATGCATTTATTAATTCAATTTATCAATAAATGAAAGGAATTTCTAAACTTCATTTTATAGTTATTGTAACTGTTTCAGCACATGTATTCTTGTTTTGCATATATTTACCAAAAAAAGAAACAAAAAATCACTAGATATTAAACATTTAGAAATTGTGTTTTTAAGTGATATAAATGTCAAAATCAGAATATTCCACAATAAAACATATGAATAAAACACGGGTTAACGTGCAATTATAATTCGTATATGTTGCTCCACCGACATCACTGTGTTTATTAAAATGTGTTACATGGAGGAGAGAGCAGGTATGTAGTACGTTTATTATACACAAATTTTAGAGAGACCTAGCTTATTGAACCGAAAAACAGTTATGTCGCTCCTTTTTTCGGTTTGAAGTTGGCATTTCATTTAAACCATATGTAACCAAGAGTGATTGCATAATAAACATACTATATATGCATACACACACACGCACCACACACACACACACACATATATATATGAAATATATAAAATAATAGATCATAAAATTACTATACAAAAGTATATACTAGTGCATATAGATTTAATAGTCACAAATTAAATAAAGAAAAATAAATGAATATGGATGGCTATAAATGCTCCTTATACCTAGGTATTTCGACGCTTAATGCTTCTCACCACAAGAGAGAACAGGGGTGTGCTAAGTTACAGTTCAGAGAGATAGGGTTTTCTTGAATTTGGGATGCTTTTAGATGAAAAGGAGATGTATTCCTCTTTGAACACATTTAAATAACTTAAGTAAAGCTCTACCCAAAGGGAGCTATTATAACTATGAGGGGATCTAATTTCTCTTAAACTCCCATATATATATATATATATATATATATATATATATATATATATATATATATATATGAACAGAGAGGGAGATAGAGATAACCGGAGAGTGAGAGAGAGAGAGAGAGAGATAGGGTAGACGTGATAGAAATCCAGAGGTAAAGGGAGAAATCTAAAAAAAAAAATACTTATTTTAGGCAAGACTGCTTCCGACTGGAACGTCACTGTCTCGTCAGCACATTAAAATCGATGTCATTCCTTACAGACACCTTAACAGGCGAATAAGATTTCTTTCGGATTTTCTGGTAAACATAATTAACATGCAGATTCCTTTACGGTGTAGCGTTTAAAGTAAAAATGGGAATTTTGAACATAGCATTATTTGCTTAGCCTCTCCCCTTGAAAAAACTACATAGTGCAAAAAAAAAAAAAAAAAACAGTTTCCGAATAATAATTTATTTTAAATTTTTCGTGATAGATTATTTAAATGCGCTAATTTTTAATTTAATGTATTATTATTATTTTTTATTATTATTATTATCATTATTATTATTAATGTTATTATTATTATTATTATTATTATTATTATTATTATTATTATTATTATTATATAAATGTGTTATTATTTTTCTGCATCCGTTTTGTTTAGCAATTTCGTAATTTCCATCTCTCCATGTACTCCTCCTTGTGTAATCCTTACATCTTGTCTTATTTTGTTTCACACACCTATTTTTCTGTTTTTCATTTTATTCGATGACCCTTTCATCTCATTGTTCGACTGTTTTTTAAATTCGTTTTCCTATTTGCTATCCATATTAGATTAGATTAAAGAAATCAAAATCAAGAGAAAGTCTGAGACGCATATTCGTTTTTCTTTTCTGTTCCATTCACCTTAAAACTGTGGTCGGCTGGGACGGCAAAATCTACAATTTGGAACTTTCATTCTTTCTTTTTAATTATTATGACGACCTTTCTTTTTGCTTAGAAGAGTTTATCTGTTTGCACATCCAAAACAATTTTGTGATTTTCGTATTCCAATACTTTCTCCCGTTTACATTTGAACAATTTGTGTGTATCTTCAAGCCGCAATAATCTTCAGTGTTTCCATTGCACTGCCTTCCGCATACAGTCGTGCCTTTTCCTTTTTTACAGAGTCTATGTTTACTGGTTTCCTCTGTTTTATCAATTTTATCTTTAATGTGATTAGTTCATATCGCGCTGTTATGTGAAGCTGTCAGTAGATGTTCTGGTTTTCTCTGTTCTCGTGTTTGTTTGTGTGTGTTTTGTAATTAGCCATGTTCAGATGTTTTCTAATTCTCTTCTATTGCCATCCTGATGCGGCGTTCACGTAGTTCATTCTGTTCACACTTTTGTTTTGTCTTTTTACTTATAGTTCCATCTTTTTCTGTATTGTTATTCTGACAGTGTTTCTCGTTGCTGTGATCAATCTTTCTGGGTGTTTTTCCGAATCGTTTTTAGCTTTCTAAACAATTTATCCATTTTCTCTCCCTGTCGTTCTTTTTTAGGTAAAATCGATCAGTATCGTTATTTGGATGTAATGCATAGCGTATTATGCAAATGCTTAATGTTTTCTTTTGTTAAGCCTATGCAAATTCCCCATTGCATAATTTGCGATACTTTCCAGGGGTTTACTGCTTGTACTACATTATAACTTTTCTACTGTATAACTATGCCCTAGCTGTATATGATGGTCTTGTTTAACAGCTTTTTCAATTGCAAACAATTGCAGATTATCCATGTAAATGAGGTTGTCCATTCTTTGTTTTGTGTCTGCATTTGTATCAAGTATCACACTACATTAGCATTTTGTCAAACGGAGTCATCACTTAAGATCTGAACACCACTCGTTGATAAGAGCGTACGCTGTTTACCGAAGTTATGATGTAGTGATCGCTAGTGTAAAATTTATATTATTTTAAAAAGGTGCCTCAATAAAAACTTGTTGACATTGAATCTGCAGACAACTAGGATGTAGTCGTTTAGAAAGAGTTTAATAGGTGGGCAATTCTAATATGCCTTGTTCATGGATTTGAGTTTTGATTTCACCACATATAAAGTGTAGGCGAAATTGTTTATAATGGTTGTGGTTAGACAAGTATTTTTGTAGAAGATCTCGCTAAACAGAGCGTAGATTGAAGCTCAAAACGCATTTGCAATGAACAGAATGATAGAGCAGAAACAGATTTTCAATGTCTCTTCTGTGGAAAAGAAGTATTCGGTAGGAGAAAAATGGAATCACCTACTAACTTTCTAAGTGTGTTCTAAACTAGATGCCCTCCATTTTATGACGTATTTTTCTCTTATATATGTAGAAAGATTAGGTCAGGATTGAGGTATTTTCTATAGCGGTAGAATGACGTAAAAGTTTTCTGGGGACCATTAAGATGGGAGCCTTTCATATAATTTGGGGCTATATGGAGTCAGAACGTTTATAGGGAAAAGGTCAAAGTAATTTTTGGTTTAACAAGCGTTTCTTGCCGCATTGTACCACGTGTTCAAGATCGGAAGACAGACACTGAGAGAGATCGTTGATCACCTTTGAAGTGTTGCCATAAACGATAGTATCGTCTGGGTTTATGTCGATGAATGGACTTCGAATGTGATTTGGGAGATCATTGATGAAACGCTGAGCTTCGCACTTCTGCTCACCGACGACTACTAGTATAAACCTATCAGAAAGAAAGATTCGAGGGCTTAAGAGATAGTTCCAGATATTCCATAACTGGAAATCTTGTGAAGTAGCCCTTTATGCAAAACCTTATCCAATGGCTTTTGATATTATCAAGAGTTATTGCATTTTGGGGAACAAGGACCTATCCATGGATTCACTAATCTCATGTAAGAATATAGTCAGTACATCTGATGTAGATCTTGCAGGATGGAAATTATATTGCTTGTTACTAAGTAGGTTGTTTTTCTGAGGTAATTAAAAGTTTCCTTATTAAGCACAGATTAAAGCAACTTACTGATGAGACAAAACGAATAACTTTATTTATGCTGTAATGCTGAAGACCGATCTTAAATTTATTAATATAAGTAGGACATTTTCCAGGATGTTGGAAAGCACTTTTAGACATTGATTGAACTTCTATGCAAAAAATAGGTACTAGTTCTGGTATCAGTGGTTGGAGTACTCTAACTATAGCATTATCAGCACCAGTCACTTTGCAGGCATATATTTTGTTTTCTTTCTGAGTTAGGCAACATTACGAACAAACATGTGGATGTCGCTTAGATAGTTTTCGGTCTTGGAAGGAAATTAAGAGATTTGTGACCCTGATCGCATGGATATATTTTGATGCAAAATTCTTTTGCAAATAATTTGACCTCGTATGATGCTGATATAATCTCAGACATATTGATGAAGAACAGGGTAAAGGACGTATCCGGTGAGGACCTTGCTTATCATTGCCTCAAACGTACGGGAACCAAATCCTATTCTTTTACGTTGGATTAGATGGACCGAGCATATAACTGCCGCGTATGTTATTATCCCTTTCAAGAGATTCTTTGTAGATCTAAAGCAACTAGTCAGTTTCAAAACATATATTATGTTAAAAGCAATTGGAGTGTCTATGTGTAACGGCAGCAGCATATTCAGGGGTGTAACATGGATGGCTGTTCGGTTTATTTGTGAACTTCTTGGAGTGTATGTAGCTGTCAGTACCGATGATTCACTGATCAGTTAAGATGCTATAGTGAAGGCATTCTTTTGAAAAATTACGCTAAAAGGTAGTTCCGATATAATCGTTCGGTAAATGTTAGTCAGCCATCTAATATTGACACACTATTCGTTAAATTGTGATATTTTGGGTTTTGTCTTACTGGTATTTTCTTAATCTTTTTGAGGAAACTGAGTAGCGGAGACAGAACTCAGAATAGGCACAGTTCAGAACATGTTGTTAGACAAATACACTTGCAAATTGTACGTGAGCATGGTGTACCTGAGTTGGTCTTTAACAATATCTGTTAGTTCCTAAGCAAAAACGACACTATTACAAAATCTCTCTTCATCATCTGTTTTGTTTGAGTGAACTAGCCAAATAACATTGTGAATATTGAAATCCCAACATACGTGAATGTTGCCTGAGTGATAGGCAAACAGGGTATGCGCAATTTACTTAGCAATACTCTCAGAGATACCTACTTTATTATTGTGAGGGCGGTAGAGGGCAAATATAAAAGCTGTGCTGCGAATAATACTGTAAAGCACAAGTAAGGATATTTGGGGTCTTCTTTAGGGATATCCATGCTGCATAGCGATAATGAGTATTCGGTTTGGATGTGATGTTAGATTAACATTTGATAGATATGATTTAATAGGTGTTTCACACAAGAACAAACATGTTGAGTTTGGTTTTCAGTAATTGAATTCCCACCACTGAAAAGTTGGATCGTAGACCCCTGATGTTAAAAGTGCCCATTGCAGTAAAGGTGTCCGTTGGATGTTATTGTTCTGTTTTTTTTTCTTGCTTTTATTTTTAGAATCTTTTATATATATGTTGAGATGTTACTGGAGTGCACCAGCATAGTTGATTAAATCATGACAGAAAGAAAGCAAGAATGAAAACAGGGACGAAATTATAAATGAAAAAAAAACATTTTGTAGACAACTGAGAACGAAAAATGTAGCAATTCCTACTAATGTGGCATCGATAAAGGCTACCAGCAACTACTGCATGGGCCAGACCTTATTCACCAAATGGCAATGCAACGATCCGGCATTTGACACATGAAGATAAGACAGTGTACTTAAGATTTACTTAAGATTGTTTTTTGGCCTCTCATTATAAGGTGTATAACGTCAACCCCAAAAACCTTTTACCTCCAATACCCTTATTGATGACACCACAACAAGAATATAATTTAAATTAGTCATCTCTCGGTACTGTTCGTACAAAACTGAAAACCGCATATACAGCCTTTTCTTTCCCTTTTGTCGTATAAATCGCTCATTATTTGAAAATGAATAAGGAGACAAATCAAGGAAAGTGAGAGTTTCTGAGCTGCCGAAAATGCATCAATAGAAAAATCATCGTTGACTTCATTTGCCGATTTTTCTTTCCCCCCCCCCCCAAAAAAAAATATAATTCGTTCTTGAAACAGTTGATTACTGGTAGTGTTTAAACAAAATGGCCGTTAACTTCATTTCCTTCCTTCTCCCCTCGTACACTTCTCACATCGTTTTTATCCATTTTCTCCCAATCACATGACCTGTAAGCATGTGACTCGGGTTTTGTATAAAAGCTCAGTCAATCTTCATAGCACCTCTCTTTCAGATCCTACATGAAGGTATGTTCGTTGTTGTTGCTATTTTTAGGTACAGCCACACAAGACACAAACACGCGGGTGCTTGCCTCTCTGATGACTATCACACTCCACCTTAATCTCATGAATATATAGAGTAGATTGCGGGGGTGGTCTTTTATTCCGCTCGATTTTGTGAAGAGTCGCATTCATCATCTCTAGCTCTGGTTCTGGTTCTGCTTCGTCAGACGAACTATAGCCAATAATTTCTGGCCTTGGGAGTTCGCCGATCGCGTTTGTTAGCAGTTCACCGCTTGCTGATTCATCTCTCTGCACTGTAGTTGTGATGTATCTCGGCATCCAGGCGAAGGTCACGCACATGATATAGATGTCCATGAACTAGGAGAAACTGCTGACTGATCATCCCATATATTCGTCCCCGTTTGAATTGGTGGTGCACGGGTTACTTGGATCTCCTATCCCATATATCTATCTTTACTCTAACTCGGTATGTGTATATAGCATTTGCAGGCGCTGTTGTAGGCGCTTTTCTATACTTTGTCGTGATTTTATACGAATACGTGGGCTCTGTAATAGTGCATTACTTCTTGGCAGCAATTCCCTTGTGCTGCGATGGCTCCTCTCAACAATTTCATTTCATGATAGCACATAAGAACATCGCAATTGAAGTCGACCTTCCCATTCGTCTAACAACTGCCGCATTAATTGGCTGCAAAAAGTGGCATCGTTATCCGTAAACATTTCTTTCGGGGCATCTCGCTCAGAAAAGATGGAAGATAACTAGCGAACAACACTTGCCGGGTTCTTCCTGGTCATTTGTCACCACACCGCAAATCAACAAGAGCTAAAATAGCGTACCCCTGTAATGAGTTATATCCATCGTCACCCGTTGCCATCTGTCCTTAACTTCTAATCGACCTTTCTGCCATTCCTCCGATGGAGGGTCAATAGACTGGCATGCCTCACAGTGCTTTGGGATATTCCTGGATCCTGCCCTTTTCAATGCTGGGTCCAGGCGCCTTGCAAAATAAAGGGTTCTCTTGATACCTGTATGTGTTGTCTGTGCACAAATCTTCTTTATTTGGCATGAGCAAATCGTGTCAGCTGCAACTGCACAAAATTGAACAGTGTGCTCCACGCCCATTTTCACAGCTTCATAACATCTGTGAGGTATACGGGGTAATTGGTCAGCACGATTACAGTGTGATGCTAACAGCGTTACACTCACCGATAGCCCGTACTCAGAGACCAGACTCTTCAGCGTGTCTACTCTTCGCCGGATAAAAATTTCACTGGCCGCATTAGTACGTCACACACCGAGTGGTAAACACAGAGAGAATCTGTGTACACGTGCAATTGGTTCGACTGCTATTGCAGTGCAAGATTCATACCCTTACGGCAGCGTCCAATTCCGCCAGGTTGATGTGCTGAGTATCACTGCGTCCTCCAACACGTTCTTCTTTGCTCTAATGAAACTCCCAACGCTAATGAATTGGTGTCGACCTAGACATTTATGTTATCACACTTGACGCACAACTCCCCACGAGAAGGGTTCTTCTTATCACTCTCTCCAGAGTATCCGTTGTTATTAGAGTTCGGAGGGCATCATTAGGTACATAGTCCCCACATGTGATCATCAAATTTCTCTCTACGTACAATAATACACATAGCTGCACAGAGCGAGCCACAGGCTGGAAGATGACCAAGTTTCTCAGCCAAGAAGGAAACGGTCTGTCATGTAATAACATTGGGTATGCCTGGAATCCCACTGCCACGCCTCCATCGTAGGATGGTTTCGTCCTCACAGATTTCTAACCCCAATACATGTGCTCCATCGTTCAGACGTTCAGGATCCATACACTCCAGGTCGAACTGAGCTATTTCTTTTCTGACACATGATACAGATTCTTTTCTGACACATGATACAGACTTAATCGTCAATACCAATAGACTGCGTCAGCACACGTCAGCATCAGCAGTCTAAGCCTCAATGTGCCTCTTGACTTCACGATAGTCCAGCACCAGTGTTACTTTCAAATTATTATGCTTGACCACCGCGATTTAGAGCATCAGATCTGTGGGAGGTCCAAGGTTTTCGTCAGGGTACGAGATCAACCATTCATCTTAGATTCACGCTCCAAGCTCCTGCTCCTGTTAACTACGAGACTTATAAGTATGGGACACTCTGCGACGCCATTCTTAAGTCAGGTTGGCACCATTACTTCAGTTCACTTCCATAATGCAGTCGAGGCCATCTGAAGATGGTTGTAATACACTTTAAAATGACGGCGATCGATTTGAACTGCGGCACACACTAGAGTTTCCAAAAAGCATCCGCGCTTGTCTCATTCAATGACAATTATACCATTGCATTGATGGCATCATATCCTAGCAATAAGTCGAAACACAGCAAAGCCCCTTGTGTCACTAACATGTTAATTTCCGTAGCCACATCGGAGTCCGTATAGATCTTCACAGTTCCGGCTCCACAGCATGCTTGTGTCACACCGCCTATTGTGATGCCATTGATGTTCTACTTATTCCAGGTTCTACACAGTTTAGCACTAACTATGTTATGTGAGCAGCCTGAGTCAAAGAGAGCTGAGCAGGACGTATACAGTCATTGTTGGCTGCGCCTCAATTACAACTTGCTTCTCTGATGACTATAACATTTAATACTCTCTTAAGAAAAATAATAAATAATTGCACTTCACATAAGTTCATATTAGTTGTAAAAGAGAAGGTTTTAAGATACGTCCTTCGCTGCTAATGTTAGGCGGACTCCAAATTTGATGGAAGCTACATTTGCAAAATATAGAAGCTCAGGAGTAAAATCTTCACCCAATTTACTTCAAAAAAGGTTTAAGAATATAAATATATTAATGTCCTTAAATTACTAAGCCATACACCCTTTTTCAGATTAGGGTGTGTCTTTGAGTAATTTCTTAGATATTTAAACACATAAATACAAACCTTTGATGGCATTTGGGGTGCTGATAAAAGGAAGACGACTAGGTGGATGCGACTTATGTTTTTTAATAATAATCTTATGACAACGTATTTATATATTTAAAAAAAAATAGTTATGGTGCTGCAAAGAAAAGTTAACATACAAAAATCGTGCAATATTGTTGTGAATAAAACGCTTTTTGGTAGAAATGGCGAAAATCTTGTAATAACAAAAAATTGAATAAATAAAGTTGCTATACGTTGCAAAGTCATCTGGTTCTTTTCTGACGAAGCCATATCAGTAGTTAAGTTCTTATATATCTAGATATAAGCTGTTTGACTGCGTTTGAATGTTAGTAGAAGGAATGAGAGGAGGAGGAGGAAGATGGGTATCTGAATATCTACTAATGTTTTTTTTAATAGCTTAACAAAACATATCTATTTCTTTATTTATTTTCGCGACTCTGCGTTGTATCTTATCAGCCAATCTCTCCTATACTTTTTTCAAGGTTTCCCGGTATTGTTCCTAACGAGGTGCTACCTTGGCTTTCTTCTTTTTCCAGATCCCTTTCAGCTCTCTGGCCAGTTCAGTGTATTTGCTCCGGTTCTCGTTTCCTTGATTTCTAATCTATGACTGCTGCAACGGCAAAATCTACAATATGGCAGGAGTGTTCCTTCTTATTAACTATTATTATATTCGGTTTTCTTGCTTGGATGGTTTATCTGTTTCTATATTTCCATGTACCTTAGGAACTTGTCATTTTAATTTTCCAGGATTCTGCCGGTTTATGCTTGTACTATTTGTCTGGGTGCTCAGGATGCAATCTCTACTTGATCTTGTTCATGTTTATATTCTTTTGGGGTTACTTTGTTGCATTCACATGTTATCTGATTTATGGTTTCGTCTCTTTGTCCGCAGAGTCTGTATATGATGTTTTCTTGTGGCTTGTCGATCCTTGCTTTGATGTGGTTTGTTCTAATCGTGTTATCTTATGCGACTGTTATTAGAGACCCGGTTTCTCTGTTTATGTTTTCTTTTTGTGGCTATTTCTAAGCGTTTCCCTCTCACCTTTGTTATCTTTATGAATGTTCTGTGTAGCAATTTCTCCTCCCATTTTTCCTTCCTCGTCTGATTCCTCGTTTCTAATTTTTATATATTTGATTGTTTCTTCCGTATCTCCTGCTGCCGTTATTAGGGTTGGTTGGTTGTTTTTGATTTACGGCATATCAACCCTTTTCGGGTTATTTAAAGCCGAATCCAAAGATTTTGAAGAAATTTTTTTTTAATAGAATAAATTTGTTGTTTTCAAGTTGGTTTCTATTTAACCATTAGTTGGAACCCTAACAGGTACTAGCACTCCGGGTCAGAGTGGACCTGGGAGCAATGGTAATTAAAGGGTGGCTCCACACTCCCCAAAGCCCACAAGCTGGGGCCTCACCATTGGATATAGTTTAAGGTCATATCCAGGACCTCCATTGAGGGACTTTTACCCTCTGCAGGGGGGGCAGTCGGTGTATTCTAATGCCCCACCGACAGGACCGCGTTATTAGGATTCAGTTTCTCAATTTACGTGTCCTTTTCACATCCATTCCAATGTCTTTCTTTATGTCTGTGTTTTGTTATCCTTACCAATATTCCATGCAGTTGTTTCTCTTCAAATTAAACAATTTTTTTTACTATTTGTCTCTTTGTTTTCTGATTTAATTTTTTTCCGTGTCTCTTGCTGTCATAATTATACGTTCAGTATTTTGCATTATGTATTTTTCTAGTCCTTTTTTGTTGTTGTCATTTACACGGTCTTCTATACAAGCCAGTCCTCTCCTGCCGTATTTTCTCTTCACGTAGAGTCGGTCAATATCGTCATTCGGGTGTAGTGTGTTTTTCATGGTCATGAGTTTCCTGGTCTTCTGATCGGGCTGTCTCAGTTCTTCTTTTGTCTACCCTATGAACGGGTCTAAAGTATCTTACCAGTGATATTGCCCACGTATTTATATATTTTATTAGGTTTCTGCTGTATACTTTAATATTCAGAAGTTTTCTTATTCTCGTGAGGTATTCCTTTCCAATTCTCGCTTTCATTTCTTTTGTGGTGTCTGCTTCGAGAACTCACAAGTATTTATAGGCGCCTGGTTCCCCTAGTCCCTCATCTCCGTTTGGTTGGTTAGTTCCATGTCTTCTGTCGTCTCTAGTTTTCCCTTTATTATAACTAGTAGTGCTTACTTTCCCATACCAACTTCCATTTGGATATCCTTGCTGAAGATGCGTGTAGTGTTTATTAGTGTCTCTAGTTTATTTTCGGTCCTTACTAAAAATTTTCAGATCGTTTATGTATATCAAGTGGTTCATTTTTTCCTCTGTATTAGAGAACTTGTATCCGGCTTGGCATTTTCGAAGTATATTGTTCAGGGGCATCATGGCTATGATGAACAGTAATGGCGATAGTGAATATGTGTATGTTAATTTCTATGTGATGTCTATCAGTTGTCAGTTCCAATCTCTCTGTTCGCATTGCATTTTCTATCACGGTGATGATCCTGCTTGGTATTTTGTACATAGTATCATTATTATTATTATTATTATTATTATTATTATTATTATTATTATTATTATTATTATAACCTTTTTCTTTCACTACTCTTTTCGATTGGTCGTATGTTTTTCGTATTCCTGTCAGTCCAACTTCTTTGTCACCATCAGGACCTTCCTCTTCCTCAATATTAGGATTAATCTTTTTATCCTGTTCTTCGTCTTGTTCTTCTTCTTGTTCTACTTTCTCTTATTATTCTTATTCTCGTTATTGTTATTGTTGTTGTTGTTTGTGGTGGTTTGGTTCTTTCTTCTTCTTCTTCTTCTTCTATTTCTTCTTCCTTTGCCCACCAATCCTATTTAACTTAAAAATTAAAACTAATCAATAACTCACTTCACAATTTCTGCTTTTGGCGTTTTCATTTAGCATTATTTTTTTTACCCCGTTTTCCAGCTTCAATTCTTTGCAAATCCAAAACTCATTTCAAGAACATTCTAGACATTCTCCTGTCACGCCTTTTTAACGTGCTTCTTCCTCGTCCTCGTCCTCGACCTCCTCCTCCTCCTCCTCCTCATCATCATCATCATCATCATCATCCGCCGCACCTTTTTATGGCGTGATGTTTGTTCTTGTAAAATATTCGAACACCCTCTCAACTACCTGGAAGATTTTGTTTATCACAGCCTAAATAATCTAATGAAACACCTTCGAATTACGATGTAAAAATAATGGTCTCAGTCGTATGTAATAAACGAGTTTATTTTTTTTTACAAAATCATCAGAAATCAACTAAAAGATTATTTGAAAGTATTTTTCTTTAATTTATATTTAGAAAATATTACATGACTAATTAAAATCATTTTTCTCAGCCTTACGTTATAAAATACCTTCTTCAAAGAATGTGTTTGATTTTGTAATTTTTTTCTCTTTATTTTTCTGGTAGCGTATACCACGAGGTTTCAGCCCATCGTGGACAAAAATTTACATATTCACCTTATAATATATAGCATACAACGGTCAATGACACCGGGCGTGTCCTTTTCGATCATCCCGAGGGTCTAAAACATTAGCCTTGATGTGGATAGTGAACGGGAAGGGGTATAAATGATAAAAATCAACAGTATTCTTTGAAATAAAGTATCTTAGATGGAAAGTCTAAGGAAAACATGATTGTAATCATCTAAGAAAAGGTTCTTTAAAATTATTTGGATTTCTCAAATTTTATAAATCAACTTTACCAAATAATGTTTTCAAATAAGCAATGAATCTACTTCCATTCTATCAAAACTTTTTATTTTTTTGTTGTTTTGCTTATGCAATTTTTTCTGTTATCGTGTACTGCTATGATAGGCGAATTCTTGGATTACAGCAGATTATCTGGAATTATTCAGTAGTGTTAAAAAAAGTATTCTTATAATTATTTTATCTTTGTTTTGAGCGTAAATCCCTATCTCCGTCGAGATCCACACAAGGTATATTTCTCTTTACTTTATACGATCACACGCTTGGTCCGATTGAAGGCGGTGTCTACAAAAACTTTTATGCAATATGCCTTTCTCCATACAAGCCCTAATCTCGCCCAATATCCTGCGTGTTCTTATGCGAAAATTAATTTCGCGACTGTAGCGTTGATAGCTCTCCGCACATTTTTAATTTAAGCTGTAATTCTGTCAAATTGTCAGTTATCTTTGCGATTGGGTATCGCCTTGCTTATCATTATTGCAGACCCGGTTAAACAATGCAATTCAAGACATCCAAAATAGCATTTGTTTCTACACCAGCGAATCTTCGCCCAGCTTTCCATTTGTTCTTGGTTTGCCTTTGAACGTGTTAGACCAGTTAATAACAATACTAACCTATTACTGATTGAATTTTTGTACCTATATTTCTCTGAAACCGTAACAAAGCCATTAGTATATTTAATGCTTACTTTAGTTCAATATGCTATTTATCAAGGCCGATTGATTGATCATAAAACTAAAAAAAAAGAGACACATATATAAAGGCGAAGTGACAATAAAGAGAAGAACAAAGCCTTCTGCGCAGCAAAATAAATAGGTAGCATTTTTTCTAAGAAACCAATAAGTTCGCGTTAGAAAAGTGTCTATGATTCAGTGAGTTGACAAGTAAAGAGGCAAGCGTTTCCATATAATTATGATAATCGTCATCTTGTCCGGAGGGTTCATTGTGTGATGGTACGGGTGAATGATTGGTTAGTTGTTGCTAAGGACATGCATCATGACCTAAGCATCTTTTATTCCTTTTATTTTCCATTTTGACGTATATACTACAGAACTAAAACTTACAGTAGAACTGTATTTATTTTATTAACGATGATGATTAGAAATTTTCGTTTTCCCACTGCAAGAACTTAGACACCAGTTTCAGAAAGTGGGATTAAGAAGTCAGCACCCCAGAGACATAGGATTATGTATGGATCAGTTCCTAGCCACTGCCGTTGCTATATCGATAGTAATTATCACGCCAGTTATAGCTGAACTGTTGTAGTAATGCGTTGAACTAGCGAAGTTGCAATTCAGTCCGACAAAGATTTGAGTATAAAAACATGCTGCCGATAAGGATTCTCGTCGATAAAGTGGTTAAATGGTGTCGTATCTGGAATTTATGGGCAAAAGTGAAGTCGGCTGACACAGCGCCTTATCCTTGTCGATTCTTAGATTTGGAGTAAGTCCTGTAAATGAGTGACTGCGTTAAGAGACGCCACCTTTTTATACTGTTTTTCAAGTTTCTGCAGATACGTAAATTTGATGGTATCTGACGGATCGTGTCATCATGCAAAGTACGTATTACGAATTAAATTATGTCGCTTCCAGTCGTTTAAGAAAAGTTATTCAAGGAGTAAACATTCGGTAAGGAGTGGCGATACATAAAACGGGGTCACCACGGCTGATATAACACTTTCTTTCTAAGGGGGGATATAATATGTTCTATTTTTATTATACAATATTCCAACGTTGTTCCTCTTTTATTCAAGTAGTGTGATATACAGTCGTTCCTAACAATACTATTCTACTAATCACACTTCCTATTTGATCTAGTGTATCATGTATTCATTCATCATATATAATAGCAAAATTTTCATTTATATAGGAATCTTGTATAGGAAAATGCTGCTGAACAAGAGTTATATATAGGAGTAAATATAAATACATGTCGATTCCAGTCAACTACTCGCAAGCTACATCTTTTTAGGAACCTTGAGGATTAAAAAGTAGGATCGTCTGCTCATTTCGACTTACAAACTCGCTATGATAATTTTATTTTCAGTTATTTCGATGCGTGACGTACGTCATGAAAATTTATTTCTAATAGATAACAACAAATCGACATGCCACAAACTACAAACAATAACTATTTTTATTTTACTTTTTTTTATTTTCATCGTAACATTATCACTAATAATTAAGTCGCATTCTTAATGCGATGTCAAGACACGTTCTTGGTATATATATTTAACAAGTAAGATATAATTATTCTTTACTATCCGGGTATTTTGATAACTTCATTGTACTTTCCTTATAATCATTTAACTTTGAACCTCAGGAATACGCATGTACCTGTAGTGAGTAATATGACTCAAGACGGACTGTCATACGCAAAGTTACCATCCATTATTTTTTCTTAAATATTGATGGAGGTAAGTCTGCTACAGTATATTTACTATTAATTTTAGGGGGCGAACAAAGTTGAGTTATGTCCATAACCGATAAGTAACTCTCTCTATACATTTATCTGTAAATCTAGAATACATTGCTTTTAACGTACGACAAGGCCATCAATGGGTGAATACATATTTTATATTATAAAATATTAACATTGAATTGAGCAAAAACATACACTATGAAAGTATGTGAGATTCGTTCTAATATCAACTAACATAATTAGCCAGGGTTCCTTGGGTGAAATCGGATTAAATGCAAGCAGGACTAGTGTTCTGTATGTTATTAAGTTATTCAAATCTGAGTAAATAAACTTAAAGTAATAAATGTATTTACATGGACTTTTGGAAACCGTTATATAACCATAGCAGTTTTTTTTTCTAAAATGTTTTTTTTTTATGTTAACTCAGACGTTCCCTACGGAATCGGCAACCCCTGCTATGATAAAATGAGAGCGTGTATTGACAAGGAACAGATGCTAAGCCAGTTTTCAATGCCTTCCATTCTTCAGAAAAAGCATGACCACTTAGCAAATATTTAAATACCAGGTGGAAAAGAATCGACTCTTGATTTCCATTGAAGACTGTCAATGACATTCCTCACATGGGACATGCATTAGAGAAGCAAAAAGATTGATAAAAATGTTAAAACGTTACCGTAAAAAGAATGAATGGACATTTCTTCGAGGATAATATTAGACTATGTGATTCATGGTGGTCTGATATGTTCACTTGTGTCCTGATAACAATATGACAAAATTGAATCAACTTTTATTTGAAATTCAAAAGACGCAATTGGCTATATTGTGTGAAGATGTAGTCACTTTCAAAGCTGCCTAACTCAAGAGCAGTATAAGACATTAGTATTTCATTTGCGGCTAGAATATATACATATACTAGCACACTCCGTATCCTGGCGAGGCCCGGAGAATGTAAGGGAATAATTTTACAATATTTAAGATAACCATTCGCTAAAAAAAGGATTTGAGAAAATTATTTCTAACACAAACAAATGAAGTTCAAGAACCGTATTTAATTTTATATGATGCATATTTGTTACAATGCTCAAAACTAAAAGTAACACTTCAGATTAATATTAGACGTTGTATGATAGGGTACACACACAGTTTGGTTAGAATTGTGTAGATTTTTTTTTCGGTGATATTCATTTTCGTCAATTGTATTAAGCCAAACGCGCGCATTTTCTAACATAATTTCTTTTTGTGTTAGGTGGTGGTTCCTTTTAAAATGTAACCCTTTCATATATAAGCATTTGAAATAAATAGAAATTATTTAAAAAGCACATCCTATTATTTTTATTTACAAAACAATTATTCAGACGCGTAATAAAACAACCCCAAATTATCCGTACACAAAATTGAGAAAATATTATGTAACCCATATCAAATTTCTGCTGAAAAGACAGAAAGTGAGGTCTTAAGTTTAGCAAAAATATTCTCCGCCTTGAAATATGAAATATTCACTGTTCTTTTTTTTGTTATTTACTTTTTTTTTTTTTTTTGCTAATATTTTTCATAGTATTCACATCGGGAAAACGGAGAATATGAAATTTTTATATGTCAAGCTATGTCGAATAATACAGTAAATATTATATTATTTATATGGCAATTTAACTACACAGAATATTCTGGGTTTCATTCTCGTGAGAATTCATTAGACTTATTCGAAAAGTTGTGGTTATCGCGCGTTTATATATACGCATATGCTATTGAGTTTTTTTGTTAGCCAATCAGCTTTCTAGTTGCCACCGTGCGATTCCTAATCAGCCAATGAGCGGGCACTTTGAGGACAAACGCACAGTTTACCTCGGGTTACCCCTTCTCTTTCTGTGTTTATGTGAAAGGTAGATATCCTTTTGTTTTAGTAAGCTGGTCTACTTTCAGCCTGGTTGTAGTTGGATACGTTATTTTGTGTTTTTTATTCTATATTTCAGATATTATGTTAGTTTTATTTATATATATATATATATATATATATATATATATATATATATATATATATATATATATTGCCCTCCAACTAAATTTCTGGGTTTATTTTCTAACATTTTACGGCGTCAACAATATGTCCACCATTTCTTATTTCCTCTTACTCTCCCTCTCTATCTATCTCCGTGTATATACTTCCAAACCCCCATCTCTTTCTATCGCTCTCGCTCTCCCTCTCTCTCCCTCTCTCACTCGCTTTTTACATTTATTTTCATGCCGAAGAAAATAAAAACATTACGTAGCGAACAATATCTAAACCAGTTTTTATATCCTCTCTCTCACTCTCACTTGTTCCTTTACTCTATCTACCTCGCTCTCTCCCTTTCTCTATATATTCTCCCAAAGTCGGTGGTTCTGTTTATATATTATTTATAACTCTCTCTCTCTCTCTCTCTCTCTCTCTCTCTTTCTCTTTCTCGCCTGCCGGCTTTTTACATTTATTCTTATACCGACAAAAAACATTTTATGACGACAACACTACCTATAACATTTTTTATTTCCTCTCTCTCTCTCTCTCTTTCTCTCTTTCTCTTTCTCTGTCTGTCTCTCTCGCGCTCGATCGATCGCTCGCGTTTTATATTTCTTTTTCTGCCGAATAAAATCAAATATCTTACAGTCTCAGTATTATCTACAACAGTTTATGTATTCTCTGTGCATTTCTCTCTCTTTCCCTTGATCGCTTTTTACAATTCTTTCTTTTACCAAATAAAAATAAACAATTTACGCCATCAAAACGATATGCAACAGCTTTTATTTGCACCTATAAAACTCTCATGCCTTTGGTTTATATTCCTCCCAACTTCCCTCTTCCTTATACAATCTCTCTCATTCTCTCTCATGCTCTTCTCTCCGATACTTACTTCTCTTGGCTGTTTCTGTGTCCGTGTGTTCGTTTAATCATGCGGCTAGCTACGATAAAAAGCTATCACAAAAGCAAAGGCCATCATAATCCAACTTTTCATTCCGCCTTTACTTACGTATTCGGAGACTGTCGTGAAACAAAAACTATAGGGGATGGGGATAACAGACGCAAATAAATAGATAAATGCATAAACTATATTATTTTTTCATTAACTTACGGATATTTATCTGTAATGAATAGATATAGTTTCCCACACCTTTTCCTTCTTAAAATAATATGAATGTTTTTGGCGGGGGTTTCATTTATACAAACTGAGCCACAGCAACGACTGGCCGGGTACGACTAGTACTGTGCGACGGGCAAATGCCTATTAAATTATAGGCATTTGTGGAGAAATATTTAGGAACACTGATTCTCGGTCCGATGGTTAGAGCTGCCGTCTGCCAACACGATGGTTGTAGGGTTTATCCGCGGCTGGGAAAAGGTGTATGTCTAGCCGCACAGATGAGTTGTGATACAACGAAACAGTACAGTATGTGGATGACATATATATATATGTAAATATATATATTTATATATATATATATATATAAACTTGTGTTCATATACATATATTTACGTATGCATACATACACGCACGTAGGCTTATTGGTTCAAATATGTGCCTATGTAGGATTCCTGAAATAATTCACATCATGTTATTGAACAAATAGCTCCAAGTAAGTGGGCGTATTTTTTACAATTATTTTTCTGCAAACAAGGGAAAATGCCACTTTGACGTAGGGTCTATTTAGAATCAAATTCACATTACTATTATGACAGGAGTTTAGTAGTGAGATGGCTGTTAATATTCCTCTTGAATTTTGCATCTCAACACACGTAGAGAAGCAGGGACTCAACACACGTATGGAAGCAGGGACTCGGGAGATGATTCACATGTCTTGCAGTTTGGGGAATAATAATAATTTGAATTGAAGGCTTTCCGGTATGAAGGGATTTACTGCTTTCATTAGATTTCCTCCATACAGTTTCGACGTTACAATTAGTTTCAATGTTATAAGATACTCCTTCCTGACTTTTTCTTTCATTTCTCTGTTCATGATGCCTACACCCTCCAGCACTCCCAAATACTTATCTCATTTATCTTCTATTTCTTTCATGATTTCTCCATTTAGCAGCACTATTCCATTCGAATGAACCTTTACTCCTCTTTTCATCACCAGCACCGCACATTTACTAATCCCAAACTCCATCCCAATGTCTTCTGAGTATTTCCCCACAAGTTCTACAAGCCTCTCCATTTCCTTTTCATTTCTACCGAATATTTTCAAATCATCCATAAACAGTAGATGATTGAGGCGTCTGTCACCAGATCCAAAGTTATACCCCAGTTTTTCTCTCTTCAAGAAGATGCTCAGTGGCATCATTATCATTGCAAAAAGAAGTGGCGATAACGAATCTCCTTGAAATATCCCACGTTTAATGCCAACCTGTCCCATCTCCTCTCTGTTTGCTGTCAGCACTGTTTTCCATTGAATCCTAATTGTCTCCAAAAGCCCTACCACATTCTCAGCAACTTTCATCATCAATAGTATTTCACGTATCCATCAATGAGGAACCATGTCATAAGCCTTTCTGTAATCGATCCATGATACGTTCAGATTTCTCTTCTTCTTCTTCTTCTTCTTCTTCTTCGCATCCTGCATTATTGCTTTATCAATTATTAATTGCTCGTTAGTACCTCTCGAGCCTTTCTGGCACCCCTTTTGTTCGTCAGGAAAAACACCATTACTCTCTAGATGTTCATAAATTTTCTCCGCAAATATTCCAGTCAACAGTTTCCGCATCAATAGCAGACATGTAATTGGTCTATAATTATTGGCATATGTTCCTTTGCAGGATCTTTCTTAATCAGTGTTGTTCTTCCCTTCACAAGCCAATCAGGGACATCTCCCGACTCTACAACCCTTTGCAGAGCAGCAGCTATAGGTGGATAAAGGCATGGGAACTGTTTAAACCAGAAGCCCATCACTCCATCTGGACCAGGTGCCTTCCAGTTTGTCATCTTTCGTATGCCAGCTTTAACGTCATCGATGGTTATCTCAACGTTCTTCATCTGCTGAATTTCTGATAGCCTTTCTCTGACCTCTCCCAACCAGCTAGCCTTCTCATTATATCGCCCGTCGACGGACCAACTCCCACTCCAGAACTTCCTTACATCTTTTGCATTTGGAGTGTTGTTATTTCCCGCCTGTTTACTACCATTTGATTCTTTATACAGCTGAGACTGATTGTTCCAGAAAAGGTTGTTCTGCCGAAATGCAACACTTTTTCCAACAAAGTTCCTAATTTTTATACCACCAGTGTGGACATTCTCTTTCAACATTGTTAGAACGTTCATCGTCCCCTTTTCCAGCAATCTATACCTCGTTTCAAGCTCATCCTTAGCTTTCTGTACTAGTTTAATTCCTTTTCTTATTTCTTCGATTCTACCAATGTCTTTCCGCACCGTTTAATACTTTCTTCAAGCCGCCTCTGCTAGTGTGGCCTTCTATCCTTCATTTTTCCGTTTTTCTTCTGTAATAAGCCAATACGATTCGCACTAACGTATGCCGCTGCATATAGAAGCATGTTAAGTTCCGTAATCGATATGGTCTTTCTTGTGATGTGAATTACTCCTTGAATTATTTTTACCTCGTTTTTCACCTTCCACCTATCACTACTCTTCATACTTGGAATCTCTATGATATTGTCTCTAAGAAGAACCTTTCTTAACTTCTGAAGTACTTCTTTTCCTACAAAAGTCAAAGTTCGAACTTCACCACTGCTCCTTTCACTGGCTCCATTGTCTCAGAGTTAATGATCTCATCTGCCTTAGATTCTTCAAACACTTTCTCATTACTTCCCCTAACCATAGGATTCCATACCTTCTCTGTTGTTCCGCCACCCATCATCGTTTACATTTCCCCTCTGCACTTCCACTCTCTCAGTTCTTTCGTCAGAACTAGTTTCACCAATTTTACTTTCGTTATTCATTTCATTCCTAACCATCCATTCAATCGTTTCTCTCGCAATCACTGAAAGTAGGTTGTTATTTTTAATTTGTTTTAACTGAGATACCAAACTCGCGACGCTTCTAGCTCCTCCTCCTCTCGATTCCTATTCTTCCTTCATTTTTCAGATATATCCACGAGATTTGGTACTTCCACTTCTTACAAAGCATTCCCACAGCACTCTTCTTTCCTCATCCGTCCATGTTTTGTTTTTACATTTCCTGTTCCAACTCCCTTCGTGTCTTGGTACCCTCTCTGGCAATCCTCACTCCCCCTATCTCCAGCCACATCCTCAAAATTTCGAACAATTGAATGATGACGACAGGACTCAACTTGTTGACCAGTGGGATATCTATCTAACGTGAGACCATCACAAGATGTTCTAGACTCATTCACGTCGTTATTTTCAATATTTTGATTTGACATCCTTCCATAAATGGGGTTAGTGAACTTAAGGTTACACCACCACCGATAGCTTCATCGAGACATTATCTCTAGGAGGGTTCCCCACCAAGGTCAACGATCCCCTCCCGACCTTTATCCTCCATCTCCACCATTATTCCCATTACCACCACCAACAACAATAGAAATAAAATCTACAATGATAATGGCAACAGTAATATCGGTAGCAATAATATTAACAGCAAAAACAACAATAGCAATGACAGCAGAAAACAACACCTACCATTACAGCTACAGTAATAATAAAAAATAATAAAAACATACCACAACTACAACCACCACCACCACTACTACTACTAGTAATAATATTAGTGGTAATAGTAATAACGAATAAAGTTAATTTGTTTTTTTAAATAATAATAACAATAATAATTATGATAATAATGATAATAATAATGATAATGATAATAACAAAAATAAAAATAATAATAATAAGTAGAAGAACAATGACAATGACAATAACAACAACAACAATAATAATAATAATAATAATAATAATAATAATAATAATAATAATAATAATAATAATAATAATAATTTCAGTTAGAAAAGCTTACTTTGTCCGTTTTTTAACTCCTCTGCCGATATTACTATTGTAGACAAACATAAAACATAAAACCCCCAAATATGTGTAAGATAATTCCTCGTTTAACCGTGAATTCAATTTTTAAATACTAATTTCAATTACAAAAGCTTTTTTCCCCTCTCTGCTATTTTTTTAAAACTCCGCCGCTGATTTTGCTGACGACCGGAAAAATGTACACAAAGACAGAAACATAAAACATCCGAACACCTGTAAGACAATTCCTTGTTTAACCATAAATTTCAAGTTCAACTTAAAATTTCGGTTAATAATAATAACAATAATAATAATAATAATAATAATAATACTAATGTTTTCTTATTCGTAACTAATCTGCTGTCTAATTATTTTTCTTTTTCGTCACTTGTTTTTTTTCTAATCATTATCCTCAGAATCCTTCGGCATCTTAATCTCCATAGTTCTCTTCAAATAGAACCTGATAATTGCGTGAATGCGTTTCACTGCAAAACTCTCATCATACTTTCATCTTTTTTTGTGTTTGGCCGGTAAAAAAAAACTTGAAAGAATATATTTGCTGAAAACACCGGCTCTCTGCAACTTGTAATCCATCAAACCCTCGACATGACTAAACTTAGATGGTCTTACACAGGCACCATCTGTTTATACTTACTATGAACCGTGAGGTATTCACTTCATACAGTACAGCATATAATTTTAAAAGCACGTACAAGCCCGAATTATAATATATTTTTGTAAATAAATATCAATTATTTTTACCGAAAACACATGTGTTTATATGCTTAAACAATCATTTATCTTAAAAAAAATCAAGAAATAATAAAGAATTAAGTTTTATAGAGTAAAGTCGTGAAAGCGAAGAAATATTAAAAAAAAAGTAGTCAGATAGTATTCAACGACAAACGCCGGAACATTATGTTGGTATACATTGACAGCTTATTGTAACCGTTTTAACGAGATCAAACCTTAGTAGTAAGGGGGGAGTTCCTTCTTATGAAACAGATTTTTAATTTTTAATTCTAATTTAAATTTTAAATTATCAATCACGTTACTAAATATTAAAGTAGCTCTAGGATATTTGCCTATCGAGCTTATTATATATCTGAATCACAACGGGCACTGTTCTTTTCTTGTATTTTAATTAAATTAGTAATTTTACTATCACATTAAAATACATTCTGCTCTTTAGACTACTGTTCTAACCCTCTTTAAATTATATATATATATATATATATATATATATATATATACATAAAAAATGGTTGATTTTAACAATTTGTGGCCAAAATACAACATACCCACTTATGTACTGACGAACTTTAAAACAAATTTTCTAATGCAACTTAATAAGGACTATCCACCTTACTTACTACAAAAATGCTAGTTTTATTTCGGTGTCTTAGACTCTACACCCCACCCCTCTTTGTCTACTGAGGAGACTATATTCAAAAAGACAATCTTTTTTCAATTATAGTCAATGCTTATTGTCAATTTGAATACAATGGCTACTGTTTTCGAAACGATCGTACACTCAGTTTGATATTGTTTGTTCACCCTTTTAAATGTGCTTCATAATTACCAAATATTAATCTTTATACTCAATATATATATATATATATATATATATATTTATATACGTATCCATATATATATATATATATATATATATATATATTAAAATACGTATGAATAAAAAATCAATACGAAAAATATATAAATGTATTTTCTGTATTTATTTTCTATGTGTTGATGTGTAGTAATACAAAATGTTTTTTGAAATAAAAACAAAAATATTTCCTTCAAAAGTACATATTTTCGACCGATCCTTTGATCTTCCTCAGTGTGAATATATATATATATATATATATTTATATATGTATATATATATGTATGTATATATATGTATATATATATATGTGTGTGTGTGTGTGTGCATGTGTGTGTGTGTATTAAATGAAGTTCAGAAATGCCGTTGGACTCCAAATTGTATAATACTGTAAACTTAAAGTCTATAGAAATATTAGTATCGCCATTTCCAAGACAATCTCAACAAGATAAAAAGAGTCCAATATACGAGATACAGCAATACAACAAATATTAAATTATTCCAAGAGATTTTCAAGGATGTTACCACATTGAACTTTATATTACTTCATTTGCATGATTTGAATTTCCAATATTTTCTCTTTCAGCCTGGAATACACGTAAAAGCACATACACCATTATGGAATTTACAAGGAACTGATGCTTTCTTGTATCCCCATTCATTAACCCTGAAATATCCTTTTCATACAATCACTTTAGATTTAATTTTCATTCTATGCACTACTAAGCAAAATTCCTAATTACCTATATTTATTTTACTAGTAACATTTATTCCGATTAGATGAAGCATCCATTATAATATAGGGATTAAAGAAATATCTTTAATTTTTTTTGTATTTGTTGTCAAACAATTCACTTTTATTATAATTTATATGATTTAATTCAAAAATTTTCTCTCTCCTTCTCTCGTTTATATATATATATATATATATATATTAGCAGTTCACCCGGCTTTTCCCTGGCCATATTTTCTTAATACCTTAATCAGCATATGTATATCTATATGAAAAAGTGTGACGTCTAACTAGGTAACCTACATCTAACATTTCAAGTGTTTAGACATAAAATTGGCGGAGGAGTTTCGTAGCGTCTGCAAAGGCTAGCTCTTTCATCTTTAACCTCTTGGCAGCAAAATTCCGCCCATATCTTGATTAAAAAGTTTGTAGTATGTCGGAATACCCTTTATGTAAAATTCCAAATGGTTAGACCCAAAATTGGCTGAATAGTTTCCTAGAGAGACAGCAAAGATCAAATATCTTGGACTTTGACCCCTTAGCAGCCAAATTTTCGGCCAAAAACCAGTTTAAAAGCTTACTCTATGTCAAAATAGGCTTTCTATAAAATTTGAAACGTTTATATCAAACATTTGCTGAGTAATTTGGAAGTAGCAGCAGAGGTCAAATTTATTTTTAACTTTGACCTCAATTTAGACCCCATTAACATTTATTTTTTTGGGCTTAAATAAAATTAAAAAGTTTAATCAATGTCCAAAAAACCTACATAAAAAATTTCAAATTTTAGACCTAAAATTGGCATAGGAGTTTTGTAGAGTTTTCAAAGATCAATTCTTTTGAACTTAGACCTCTTTGGCAGCCAAATTTTCGGCCAAAGACCGATTAAAAAGCTTGCCCTATTTCTAAATAAACTTCATGTAAAATTTCAAATGTTTAGATCAAAAATTGGCTGAGAGGTCATTTTTTTACTTGACCCAATTTAAACACCTTAACATTTAGGGTTTTAGGTTTAATTCAAATCATTAAGGTAGATCCATGTCCAAGGAACCTACACCTAAAATTTCAAGTGTTCAGACCCAAGATCGACGGAGCAGTTCGGTACAGTTTTCAAAGGACAAATTGTTGAACTTGGACCCCTTGACAGCCAAATTTCTGGCCGAAAACCGATTAAAAATATTTTCCCAAATCTCAATACCCCTTATGTGAAATCTCGAGTCTGTAGACTGAAAATTGACAGAGTAGTTTGGTAATGAAATGTACACACACAGACCCACGCAATATATATATATATATATATATATATATATATATATATATATATATATATATATATATATATATGCTGTATTAACAAGAGTAAGACTTCAAAAAAGGAATTGATAGCAACAGAAAGTGTATTTCATTGTAAGTTACAATTGTTTCAATACCAGTTGGACAATTTCAAGCATTATATATATATATATATATATATATATATATATATAGATATACACGTGTGTGTTACATACATGTGTGTATGCACGTGTGTATGTCTAAATACGTGAACATTGATTGTTGGCGAATCGATCCAGAAAAGTCGAATATCAATAGTGAATAAGCGGAAACAAACACTTGGATTTTCTGCTTACGATTTGAATGGATGCCAGCACGTTGTGTAAGTAATGTTATATTGCCGGACAAACAAGGCCTTGACAGGCTTCACTTTTATGCTTCCTTTCCTAACAATGAGGAATATATCTTCGTCTCTCTGTAAGTACGTGTGAATATGTAAATTACTTATTAGTAAACATATACATTGACAAAAGATGTGAAACCAAATACAGGAATCGAAGACGAATTGTCCAATCAAATAGAAACCATGGAAAATTCGGGAATCGTTGACTTTATTTTGCGATAAATAGACTGACGTCAGTCCAGAGACTTTCACATCGCTGCTTGACGATAGGTATCAGTCTAAGAAATTATTGTCAACTTACTTATATAATCATTCTATAATAATAAATGCAATAATTTACCTTCTAAAATTTTAAAAAGTAAATATTCTATTTCTACATTTTTGACGATGGCATGTGTACGTTTCCTTTAAAAAGGTTTTGCCTATAATTTGCATTGTGTTTCCTGTGTAAGCGTTTGCTCGAAATGACAGATAAAAGTAGAATATTACTAAAGAGCAACTGCATTATCTAAACCTCTTATATATATATATATATATATATATATATATATATATATATATATATATATGTATATATATATATGTATATATATATACAACAAAAACATTATTTTATAGAACTTTATAGAACTCTTTATTTTCGTCACAATACTATTTAGATTGCTATCGATTTACTCCTGAAGAGATGATAGCCGAAAGAGCTCTCGAGAAAATTCCGCCTACTATTTTATTTAAATATATATATATATATATATATATATATATATATATATATATATATATATATATATATATACACACAGGGGAAAAAAGAAATTTCGCCCTTGTAATTTTTTCAAAAACTGAAAATTTAATCTAAATGTAATGTAACTGTTTAAACAAAATATGCCTCATTTGATTGGCCTTTTATTCTTCTATAATTTTATTTTAAATATTTGACTTTTAATTGAAATATTCTAGTGTTCACGTCACTTTAAAAAATGCATTCAAATTGAGGAGGCAAAAAGAAAGTCCGCACAATGGAAATATGTTATTTATATGTTACTTTAGGACATTAATGAAGCACTAATACAACAGGAACACAATGAACTAATTAATATTTAGTAGCATAGCCTTTCTGCAATTTGGCAGTCTGCAATCCTTTGGGGATTCTTTGAATTAGACTGCAGCAATACTCTGGGGGAAGGGGATCCCACTTTTCTTTAATTTTGGTGCAAAGTTCTACCAAATTTGAAATTTTATCACTGCGTTGCTGTTGCAAACAACAGCAACGCAGTGATAAAATTTCAAATGACATACGTTTTCGATAGGATTGAGGCCGGGAGATTGTGCAAGCCAATCCAAACACAGACTATCATTCTCTTCCAGGAACGTCATGACATTGCCAGCTGTGTGAATGGGAAAATTATCCTGCATGAAAATGGGATTATCATCCAAATTCCGACCAAAGTAGAGTAGAAAATGCTCAGTCAACATATTAATGTACTTGATTGAATTACTTCGACCTTGCAAGCGAAATATTGGCTTTGGACGATTGGTACTTATAATGCCACACACCAAAACTGAACCTCCACCACCTTGCAGCGTTGAAACTGAGAATATAAGATTAAATTCTTCGATTTTCCTCCAACGGACGTACAGCCTACCATCACTGCCTTGCCTATTGAACTTTTTTTCATCGCTAAAAAGCACTTTTGAACAATATGAAGAGTCATGCTCTTCATTGCCTTCCAGACGGCGCTTTATGTTCTTTGCAGAGATTATTGGTTTGCGTCTTCCAACATTATATTTTCCTTAAATCTGTTCTTGACAGTAGAAAGAGGACGCTTTTTAACAAGATTACACTGTTGTTGGATTTGGGAGGCAGTTTAAAATCTGTTTCTTAGGCTGCGTATCTTGATAGCATTGTTTTCCCTGTAAGACGTAACTCTAGTACGACCAGATTTAGGGACATCGCGAAATCTGCCGGTGTTTTGGTGCTTTTAAACAGTTTTTCGTGCCGGCTTCTCATCAGATTTCAATCTGCGCCGATTTCTCGATTGGATAAGCCAGAAAGATACAGATTAACGAGCTCTTGACGATCACTAAGAGAAAGTCGTGGCATATGGACTAAATGTTACCTTGTACAATCTGGAACAATACAATTACGATTAGAGATGCTTTGTTGGCTATTGGTGGATATTTTCAACTGATCTAGGGGTGATAATTTAAGCTGGTTTTAAGCGAATTTTTTACTGCGGACATTCTTTTTGCCTCCTCAGTTATTTATTTAAATTGACGCTGAACACTAGAATATTTCAATTAAAAGTCAAATATGAACAGGTAAAATTATAGAGGAATAAAAGGCGAATCAAATAAGATATAGGTTGTTTAAACAGTTACATAAGATTTGTCTTAAATTTGAAGTTTTTGAAAAGATTACAAGTGTGGACTTTCTTTTTGCCGGCAGTGCATATGTATATAGATAGATTGCACTCATGGATTAAATAGTTCCTGTCTTAGGTACAAAGTGAAACTGAATATCTTCGGACACAGAAGAAACTGTTGCCTACCTGTCTGTTTGTTATTCGCTTTCTCTACCTCATTCTCAATCGATTGTGTGTCGCTCGCTCTTAGAAGTCTGGAATAACCGGCCTATTGTCATTACACACAGTAGTTATCTGACTCGGTATTTTTTATCAGTACTCTATCCTGTCCAATATTTTTCTAGACTGGTAAATCTACTTTAATGTGTATTTTAAGATTGACATATTTATACAAATTATATTTTTAAACATACGTTTACGAATATATATATATATATATATATATATATATATATATATATATATATATATATAAACTGAATGTCTGTGTGTGCGTGTCTGATCAGGAATAGGCTCCTATATGGTTGACTATTTAAAAAAAAAAAACTGATTACATATAATGATAGAAGATTTATCGAGACACAGAAATGGGTATGTTTGATCTGGCAGAACGGTGGTTCATTAAAATTGTGGGGTCTGCCTTCGCGCCTGGTCAACAAAGTATGGAAATAAAAAAATAAAAAAGTAAAAAAAAAAACGTTTACAAGTGTTTTTGATATAGATGTACGTAAGAATACTTTGATAAGTATGTTTTAACTTAAATAGGGATGGTATAATAAAATTGTGGGGTATTCGTTCGTGCCTGTCCTCCATAGAATGAAAATAGGCACACACTTTAATAAAGACTTTTCATATCTATCTGCGTAAGTATACTTTGATAATTATGTTTCAGTTTGAAGAAATATGGTATAATAAATTATGGGATGTTCGTTCGCACCTGACCTGCATAAAATGTACATATGTCACAAAGTTTAACAATGTTTTTTAATATAGATCCACAGAATATTGTGATAAGTGATTAAGTGTGAACAGGTATGGTATAATATATTATGGGGTTTATCTATTTTATTTTTGCTTTCATCATATTTTGCTTTGGTTTTGATACCCCCAAATTCAACCAAAATTTACAACCCTTCCTTTTCATAAACTATCATATTTTCATAAACCAGAGTCCATTTTCTGTAGACTGTTTTTGAACCCAGTCAACGGCTGGTAGTTTTGCTAGTATACATATATATATATATATATATATATATATATATATATATATATATATAAATTATACGTTTTGAAATGAGGCATCACGTCAAAGCTGTACTTATTTTATAAAAATATGTTTGAGGATTTACCAGAAAATCAAATAAATCCCTTAGTATTTGGATTATTATTATATTGGGAGAAACCTCTGGTCTTTTTCAAGTGTATTTTGTTGAATGCGAAATTTTTCTATCGGGCTCAAGAATCTGCAAGGAATTTCAAATATAACCCTTTCATATCACGGAAGCATCATGCTCTTGTTCTGTCAACCGTGATTAGATAGAACTCATGATTAAATCGTGATTGTATTTTTTTTATTTGGAACGTTCACGCTGGAATGAAATGATGTTATTCCCGTAGATTAAATAAATTGTTTCATTTCTTATTGCATTTTATTTAAGTGTTTCATTTCTTTTTCCATATAGATCCATAAGTTTGATAAGGGGTACCTGAAGAAGTTCTGAGGTTACATCGACCAAAACGTTGTGCGAATAACGCTGAAGATGAGACCAATAGCCAGAATAACCCAAATTAGGAGAATAGTCAATCTTTATCTAAAATATTCAGGAGATAAATTCCGTTCTTAGAAATTCAAATTAATCTCAATGTGCTTCTATTTTATCATTTAGTATTTATGTTATGTAGTCGTATAATGAAGTTAAGATAAATTTACGCATTGTATTTCTAAAATTGAAAAGAATATATCTGGCGACAAATCAGAAACAGAAAGATAAAATATGTATTATATTATATTGAATTTAATAGTATATGTCATATGGATCATAGGAAATTACATTTGCTGTAATATACACGTACATTATCCTCATCCAAGTTCCTGCTGAACAGTGTGCAACCGAGACCACTGAATGGTTCAAAACTGCAATCGAAGCGCATGTTCCCATGCGGAAATTCTATAGCAAGCCCCACTCTCCCCAATGGTTTACTTCGACTTGCGCAACTGCCATTGCTCAAAGGCAGCATACATTCCGCAGGTTTAACCGACATAAGTCCAGTTCAAACAGACAGAAGTACATAGAAGCTAGAAGTAACGTTAAGAAAGAAATAGCGACAGCTAAGAGGAAATTTACGGAAACCACTAAAAAACGCATCGAAGCACAAAAACTAGGAACTCGTGACTTCTGGAAAATCTACAACAATGTAGTAAATAATGGGCAATCAACAATTCCCCCACTAACTAACAATCACGAGGTTCTTTGCTCAGCAACCGAGAAGGCTAACATGCTTGCCAGTCGATTTGCCCCAAACTCCACACTGGACCCTCTAAACCACCCCCTACCTCAATTTCCTATGCGGACAGACGCCACGCTAGACGATCTGTAAATCACCCCTGCTCAGGTGCATGCTATCATAAAAAAAACCTTGACACTTCCAAAGCATGTGGACCCGACCTCATCCCAGCTGTGCTATTAAAAAAGTGCTCAGCCGAAGTAGCTCCAGTTCTCTCCAAACTCTACAACAAATGCCTTTCTGAATCTTGCTTTCCAAGCTGTTGGAAAACTGCTTCTGTAGTACCAGTATTCAAGAATTCTGGCGAAAGAACTGACCCATTAAATTATCGCCCTATTAGCCTCCTCCCACTTTTTGCCAAAATATTTGAGACCTTAATTAACCATGCTCTAGTCCAGCACCTTACAGATGCTAAACTTCTGACCGACCATCAATATGGATTTAGACAAGCCCGTTCCACGGCAGACATCCTCACTGTAATCTCTGAACGCATATACCATTCACTGGACAAAGCGGGAGAGGGCAGAGCGGTAGCTCTAGATATATCTAAGGCTTTTGACAGGGTATGGCATAAGGGTCTCCTCAGGAAGATTAGATCTTACGGTATCACTGGTAGAATACTTAACATAAGTAAATCCTTCTTAGATAAGAGAAAAATCCAGGTTGTCCTCGACGGTCGTACATCTAAACAATATGATATAAATGCGGGAGTGCCCCAGGAATCTATCCTTGGACCTCTGCTGTTCCTGATATTCATAAATGACCTCCCCGACAAAATTGCCTCTGAGATGGGTATATATGCTGATGACACCACACTCTATAGCAGGCACGACAGGAAAACAAATGAACATATATCTAAATTAATGGCAGAAACACTAGAGGATGACCTCAAATCAGTAGTGGAATGGGGACAAAAATGGATGGTAACGTTCAATGCCACCAAGACAAAACTGGTTTCATTCAATAATTACAAGAAACCTTCTCTACCACCTATAGCAATGGCCAACGACTCTTTATCTGAGAGTACGTCTCTCAAGCTCCTTGGCCTAACATTCACAGGAAACATGAGTTGGAACAATTACATCGAGGGCATTGCCAGGGCCGCTGCAAGGAAGGTTAGCTCTCTCTACCGTGCTAGATAACTTCTAACACCCGAAAGTATCCTGTACCTCTATAAGGCCACTATTCACCCATGTATGGAATATTGCTGTCATATTTGGGCCGGTGCATCGGCTACTAGTCTCTCGCTTCTTGACAGGGTTCAAAAGAGTCGCAAATCTGATAGGCCCTAAACTGGCATCTAAACTTCAGCCTCTGTCCCATCGTCGAAACGTTGCATCCCTCTGCCTGTTCTACAAGTATTATAATGGTGAATGCTCTGAAGAACTGCAAGCACTTGTGCCCCCACGACGTGAACACCCTCGACAGACCCGACAAGCTTCAAAATCCCACCCCCACACTGTAGAGATCCCTAGATGTAAAAGATCTTTCTACTCCAGTAGTTTCTTCCCCAGAACAGCTAGACTTTGGAATTCCATTCCAGGTCACCGCTTCCCCAACTGTACTGACATGCATAAGTTCAAGTGCAACGTGAACCAACATCTCGCTGCCCTAATCCCTACATAGTGCCCCAGTAGATGTTTCCCCTGATAGTAGCCCCCTACACCAAAGTGGCAATGTGCCTTGTTTGGGGTGAAAATGTAATAAAAAAAAAATTAAAAAAAGTTACACAATAACGGGTTAAGAGAACACGATAAATAATTAATACAACGTTCTAAGGAGTCGAAATCTATTAGAGTTAAACAATGGCCAGATATCACATAAAATTATCGAAACTTTGTTTTACATATCCCAAATTCTAATAAATCCGACGAATCATATGCGTTTATTTCACATATTCATCAAAGTCGATTAGAACGATTCACAAAAACCTCGATAATATATTCGATATTTATGTTCTATACGAGAGAAATAGAAATACATCCTGAATTTACAAAGTAATATTTTATTTGCAGTAATTATATTTTATGAGCATAAACCGAGCACACGTAGGATGCATAAATACGACCAAAAATGTAAAGCAGTTCAGCTGTATATACAAAGTTGTATTCGCATTTTGTCTCGTATAATATCGACGTCAAAGGGCTTCATTATAAAGTGATAGTCGGGACGTGCGGAATTTAATATGTAATGGGCTGCTGTGACGTAGATGGGCTTGTCCGGTTTTAGTTACACTTGGACACTACGTGATGCGAGTTGTGTTAAAATGGATAACTAGTATATGTATTATATTATTTTGTTGAAAATTCATATTCTGTTATCCAGAGATCATTCGGAGAATAATATAGAGTATGAGTAATATTTATTGCATATTCATTATTTTTATTGCAAAAAATTAACAAATAGAAAAATAGAAAATAGAAAAATTATTTAAAAAAAACAGCGATAGCTTTCTTTGTGTAAACAAATCGAGCTTAGGTATTTGGACGATGTCAAAACATCGTTAAATCACTACCCGCACAGCAGCAACCGAATGCCGTATTGGTAAGAAGCCTTGACTGTTGTTCTTGTTTTGATCTTGGCTTGAGGTTATATCCTGTCTAGCCGTACTGATGAGATGTGGTACAGGGAAACAGTACAGTATGGGGATGACTATAAATCTCCCTTTCTTGGTTTAAGCACATAAAGGAGTGATATAAAAATTGCCATTAGCGTATTAAGCGATGTTGTTGGTGTAAACACACCGAGCTTAGGTATTTAGACGATCTTAAAATATCGTTAATTAAATGACTATATATATATATATATATATATATATATATATATATATATGTATATATATATATGTATGTATATTTACGCAGCATTCGTCTGATTTATATGATAGTATGATACGTCTGATTTATTTTAATTTGGGATATGTAAAGCAAAGTTTCGATGATTTTATGTGATATCTGGCCATTGCTTTAAAGTGTATTAGACTAACCAGCATTCCTGTCCTCTGTCCCAATTTAGGACGATTTTAGTAAACAACACATCTATACTTGAACAAACCATTTATAAACGAAAACTTAGAATACTAGAAACATTACTTATAAAATCTAAAAAGAAAACTACAATTAGTACAATAAAATGTAGTTATTGTAATAAGATCTTGAAGTGTTTGTAAACTTATTATTTAATAGCATCACAAACATTTCAGGATCTTTATCATTTTGACCAATAAAAAAGGATAAAGGAAATACATAAAATACAATAAGTAAGCAATGAAGAAACACAGAAAAAAAGACTTATATAAATTGTTCAAAACCAGTTAGATTAATTTATTCTTGACGATGAATCCTGAAGCATTCGAAAGTAGAAGGAATTATGATAAATATTGTGATTATATCAGGCAGTTACTGCTAGAAGTAGATACTTTTATTCGAAAGTTGGAAAGGATCGAAAATGGAACTAGACTATCCATTCACGTGTAATCACCTTTTTCTTCACATATTCCCTCTGCTTCCTTTTTGTTATCAAGTAAGATCTTTGACTTACTTGCAGTTTCATCAAATACTTTTGTATGCAAAATCCGATCCCGCATTTTGCTTATTCCTACCCTTTGATGAGAAGGAAAGTATTTCTTCGAAACTCCGCGGATTAAAGACTATCCACTTATCAAGTGTTTCCTTTTCAGATTAAATATGTTTGTAACTCCTTTCCAAAGTGTTTTTAACATGTTTTATTTACTGTTTACTGTTTGCTCTTTATGTATGTATATATATATATATATATATATATATATATATATATATATATATATATATTATGAGGTGTTCACTGCATTATGCATTAAGCATTTGTCTGAGAAAATCGTTTCCCTTTCCGTAATGTTTATACCAGTGCATGCCTTTGCAACCTCAAGTGTAAGACGGTTGGCACCAGTTGTCACGTTTGCCGCTTTTCTCTCGTCAGGTTTTCAAAAATTGAGATTGATGCCTTTTCTATGTCAAGACACACTGATAAGTCGTACAAGGATTTAACGTTAGTCTGTCGATAACTACAGTTGGTGTACATAGCCATTATGTCTAGCGCTAATGGAAAGCTGTGATACAAGGGAATACCCTGTGCTTAATATATATATATATATATATATATATATATATTTATATATACACAGCGAAAGAGATAAAGAGAGGGGGAGAAACTGTATGTATTATTTTGAATAAACTTTATTAACAAAATATATTTCATTATGTATATATTTATGCTCATTGCGACGAGTTACGCTGCCAATCGTTATTATATTATTGTTGACGCTACTCGTTCATTTTATGTTGTCCGCCCTCAGAACTATGACATCGTTTTATCGGAACAGACTTATGTACTAATAATTGAAACAAGTGAAATACGTTATAGTACTCTTTCGGAGAAATAAAATACCCTTTGAGAAATTTCATCGCGGTTATTTTAGTTGCAAAATTTAAGTGTTTATTTCTGTTTCTTGATTATTATCGTGTTTTAATTCCTTGTCTGCAAGCAGTTAAGATTTTTCGCTAAATATATCTAATAATAATGGTGAATATATCTCTCAATATTGTTGTTGTGATCCTGCTGATTAATTCGCAGCATGAATAGAATAATACCGGACATGCTTATAATATTGATGGCTTGCTTATTTAATTAAACACAATGGGTTACTTGCCATGATCGTCAAAAGTAACAAAGTAAGATGTGATACAAAAGAAACAAATGGATATTTACTTTATGTTTATATATTATTTTCGCATTTTGCACATCACGTTAATCTTTCCAGATTATTCAAAATAGACTAAAAACCATATGCCTTTTATGACTTTCGATTCTCCATCCATTTTATTTTCTAAATGTTTAACCTCCAAACCGCATCGTAAAATTAGATAAAGAATAGACTCTAGTTACACATACGACTAGCGCCACTATAAAATGCACTGTAAGCAACATTTATGCTAACTAAAGCTGTTGTATATTAGTGAGTCATTAGTTTAAATGTAGTTGGATTAAATTCGTAAACGGAATAGAATGCGTAAACGATATATAGCATGTATTTTGGGCAGCAAAGCTGATATATTATAGTTAATAAAATATCTAATTTATGCATACGTAAGCGTGTTTATACGTATTAGCGTTTTAAGATATCCGCGTCTTTGTATCATCGCTGTTTCGTTTATTTTTGCTATGAAAATAATCCGAAGAAAGGGGACAAAAAGTAACGTTTGCTGATAGTTCCTATAAATGGTTTTATTTGTAGAGAATTGATTCAAGTTTAAGGGAGAAATATTATCTTAGCTAATTTTGTACTTCATAACTTAACTGAAATTAGTGATGGACACAAGGGATCCTACAATTAGTTTATTAAGTTTTCTACATTATTAGCGATGTCTTAATAGCACGGTTTCCACGAGGAGAATGACTTAATGGCCTTGGTTTATCTGTTTATTTTATCTCAAATACATAACCACATTAGTCATATATTCATAACTATGCATTGTCTAATCCGCTACTCCCTGCCTTCAATTTACATTTGATCCGCTACTACCTGCCTTCAATTTACGGCATTAATATCAATTAACGTTCGAGCTACAGATCTAGGTTATCTATATGCACACGGTGTTACTCTTGTCAAAATTCACAGTAGCTGACGTAATCGTAACTGGCCTATGGGTCTCTAATATGTAATATAATGGTCTTAATATTTACACCAAATATCATGTGAAATAAAATTTTATGTATTGATTCTTGTTGGTAACTAAAAAATCGATTTTTTCTAGTTAAAAAAAGAACACAGAGTGGCCGGAAGTATATTTTAGATATCTAAAAATCAGTTAAAAGAGCGATTCGTTTCGACATGTTAAACTCTGTTTTTCTCTCCTTTCCAGCTTTCTCGTTTGCTTACAGCGCAAAGAAACATCGGTTCAATAAATAATTCCCCCCAGAAAAAAACGTTGATTGATTACATAATTACTTATTTACAATTATTTTCAGCTTATAATTGCCATTGTCAGATTGCCTACTACCAAACAAGACCGCAGTGAGCGTATGGACACTAAAATGTCAATCTGAGCGCCAGTAGGTTTTTTTAATAAGAGACTAGCCTGGGTGCCTGGCGTTGCCCAGGTGTTTGTATATGTGTGTTGAGAAAAAAGATGTCGAATATAGGCAAGTTCGAACCCGTGACGCGAAGGCAGAAAACAAAGTGGAGGTGTGCGTAAGTGTGTTGGTTGTTCAAAATAAAAAGGGGAAAATTGCGATCGCAAAATAACAGGAGTAGTAAATGTAATGTGCATCCAGGAGACAAGCGCCCGCGTGTTTATGTGTTGTGTGGGTGCGTAAGAGAGATGGACAAAAAGGAAAGACTTACCTCGCGGCCGGCTCGGGATCGCCGACCGAAAATAGAGAAAGAAAGATCAAGATGGCGGCCGCCGTCTTTTGTAAAGGATGGTATCTCGCAAAGTCACATGCATTCTCGCAATATGCAAATTTAGCCGGCCTGCAACGGCCATAAAAGCGGATGATTGAAAGACGTTGGGAGAGCAATGATTGACTTGGTCGGGAATCGTGTTGCTGTTGCTTCTCGTGCCGTGTGGGTTGAGCATATCTTACCGTTGTTGGGACCGTTCTGAGTAACCGATTGTTGGGTCCGTTCTGAGTAACCGTTCGCGTCCGTCTAGGTACCTTGCTAGTTGGAGTCCGTGCAGAACCGGTGTTTACTTGTTATTGAATTGCTATACGTGGCTGCAACATTATATATCTACAGAGAGCGCAGTACTTTTAAAGGATTTTCCTTATACATCTACAGAGGGCGCAGTAATTTTAAAGGACTTTCCTTACACATTTTCTACAGTAAACAGGCTCGAACCCGTACCGTGAAAGAGGGAAAGAAAGTGAAAAAAAGTGACGTGTTTACTCTCGCGCCCATCGTCAAACCGGAAGGGGCGTATGTTTAAATTAAGGCTAGACAATCGAAATAGGGCGAGGACGTTCGAAAATATCGTCGAAAAAAGCGGACCATCCCTAAAGAAACGGGCCCAGTTGAGAGTAAACGAATAAATATTTGTGGTCCGAAGGGTCGTGCTTCAAAATGATATTGATCCCGTGAAAATGCATCCTCACTTTCGAAAGTTTTAGATAGACATACATACATACATGCATATATACATATACATACACACATTTAAACAGACAGGTGAGATTTATATTATAGAAGATGAGTGTACTGTGAATGCAACCAATGTGACGATAATGATTCTCTAAATACAGTATTTATATTAAAACGAACTACCAGTATTTAATAGTATTTTGTGACATTGACGCAAATACTAATACCGTTGTGTTGACTAACTCTCAAGTGTACGTACGTCAGTCTACATAATAAAACACGCTTAAGTTTTAAAGAGTTCGCCAATAATAATATAAATATATCGCTTTTTTCTTCTATTGTTGTTGTTTGCTTTAAAACTAAACTTAGAATACAAACTATATAAACATAAAAAAATATATGATAACGTACATATATTTACATAAGCATAGGAACGATCATATTTAATAAGCATTGTTCACTGCCTACTAAAAGATAATATCAAACATTTTCAGTAAAACGCCTGCGTATATTGGCGAGGCCGAGTTATCTTTCTCCCGATAGTTATTGATTTTCATAATTTACGAGTTAATCAATGAGTCCTGACCTTGCATCCGTACGTATTACATAGAAAATTGACATCTACTTGTTTATCAGCAGGTAGTGATAAGAAACTATGCCGAATGATGAAGGAAAAATTATGCATTTTTTCTATCCGCAGTATAATTATTGAACAGTAGGCCTATCTATCATTAACAGTATCAGGCGCGTTTTCATTAAAACACTGGAATAAAGCCAAGTCTTGAAATATCTTATGCTGGCACTGCGATTTGTATAAATATATATATTTATATATATATATATATATATATATATATATATATATATATATATATATATTTAAATTTATATATGTATATATATAATTATATATATATATTTATATATATTTATATATATATATAAATATATATATATATATTTATATATATATTTATGTATATATATATTTATATATATATTTATATATTTGTATATATATATTTATATATATATTTATATATTTGTATATATATATTTATATATATATATGTATTTATATATATATATGTATTTATATATATATGTATTTATATATGTATATATTTATATATATGTATTTATATATATGTATTTATATATATATATTTATATATATATTTATATATATATTTATATATATATTTATATATATATATTTATATATATATATTTATATATTTATATATTTATATATATATATATCTATATATATATTTATATATATATTTATATAATATATATTTATATATATATATTTATATAATATATATTTATATATATTTATATATATTTATTTATATATATTTATATATATATATTTATATATATTTATATATATTTATATATATTTATATATATATTTATATATATTTATATATATATATATTTATATATATTTATATATATATATTTATATATATATATATTTATATATATATGGAGAGAGAGACAGACGGACAGAAAGACAGACAGACAGAGAGACAGAGAGAGAAATAACGTATGAAAATATTTTCATGGTAAATGCAATACACAAAGCATCCTTAGCCTGATTATTACATCGAAACATACGTTTCTCTGTTGCGTACTAGTCATATATATTATCATTTCTATATGAATATATATATATATATATATATGTGTGTGTGTGTGTGTGCGTATGTGTCTGTGTGTATAGTAGTACATATATATATATACATAAATATATATATATATATATAGTTGTAGAAGTATAACAAGGAAACACATGATTACTCATTTTTTCAAGACTAGATACGTTTTAGTCTGTTGGTCAATTGTAGGATTAGGTTTTAAATGCTTCTGCAAAAATTGAGAGGGTAATTTAAATGGGAATTGTTTTATTGAAAATTTTGGAGAGGACTGTTCTTGTCAAAATATTTATTCCAATTCAAGTTACCGGGCCTTTATATGATATTCAACCCCCAGTGAAAGTTTATATTTAGAGTAAATGTGCTAGGATCCACAACCACTATGATATGCATATAAGCCAGTTTCAGCTGGAAAACTAAACACTTATCAGGTAATTCGAGAATCTCCAACCGATGTATGAAGATGTAATTTGTATTATTCAACTAAATCTCTATTCGCTCGCTCTCTCTCTCCGTACAGCGGTTTTAAAATAATAGACGAATAAATTCAAGACGACCCTTACACCAGCAAACTCATCAGACGTTAATCATTAGAAATCAAAAGTTGCAAAACACGAATTAAATTGTAAGGCTAAAACAAATACTCGGATATGTACGAGTAAAAAAAGAGAAGAAATGGTGAGTTTTATGTGAAATATATACACAACAATAAGAAATATGCGTACAATTGAGATGAACGGGTATAAGTACGAACAAGATATATCTCAGAGCAAGTTTAATGATTTAAGGAATTCTCTTCTGTAGCCAAAGCGATGGCTTGCGTGAAAGAATCCGGACTGACTCCAAAATCTTTTTTTTTTTTAGAGTAAGCTCAGTGCAATATTTCGAAACAATCTATTTGATAGGCATTAGCACAGGATGGATTTTAGATGTTGACCAATGGTAGATTCCAAAGCAGAAAATGATAAAAACGGCGTGACTTGACTCGTCTAATTTCCCATTCGCATTTTCTTTCATTTTTTTTTCCAGGATATTTCCCTTGCCTGATAATTTAATAAGTTTTTTTGCATCTTTTGATATCCAGCGATTACCTCCTGATGGGGTTGTTAGTGAATGGGGCCCGTACGTTGTTTTTTCGAATGTTTGTCTCTCTCTCTCTCTCTCTCTCTCTCTCTCTCTCTATATATATATATATATATATATATATATATATATATATATATATATATATATATATATAAGGTTTAGCAACGGGTTGGACTGTTTGTGAAAAAGAAAGAAAGATCATACTTCATTACGGCGTGTCTCTTGGTTGTAGTTCAATTCGTTATGCACTCATTGATCAAGTGTTTTGTCTTCTAATCTAATCTATCTAAAGTGGTTGAAAATTGTCGAATAATGTCTAATTCAGAAGCAAGTTCTTGAACGGTTTGTCTTCGACTAAGACAAACCGTTGAAGAACTTGCTAATTGTTCGTTGTCACCATCATATGACCGACCACTACGTTCATCATATTCAAGACTCTCGTCGCCGTCAAAATATTTCTTAAACCACCTAATTTCACTTGTAGTGTGAAACGTATCATTGATATCGCGAGCTCTATTTGCAGCTTTTTGGAATACCTTGCATAGAAATAAGAATATTGTGCGAATTTGCTTTTTTTTAAATCTAGTATTCCACATTCTGAAAAAAGAAGAATAAATTATTTTAAAACAGTTGTAATTTAATCGATCAGTTCTAGCAAAAATCATATTTTAAAATATGTAAAACAACGGTATTTTAAGGATAACTTATTTTATAACAGATCATTTGAAATTAAAGATAAACATTCTACAAAATACAAGCTAATAGTAGAAGTACCGTATGTTTAGCATATTCTAGTTTAACCTTTGATAATGAATCGGGAATAAATGTCTTATAAAATCGCTGGATTCATCGCTAAGAAGAATAAAAAATTCGCTTCAAATGGAATGATTTTATGACATTTATCTTTACCTTAATACATGTAATTCCATTTACGCAGGATGCAAATTAATACATGCAGTGATATTTAGACTAACAAAAAACGGATTGTGGACGACGTTGATATTTTATCAGAAGGTAACGACCGAAACAAAAGCGAAAATTCAGATAAGGTGGGTGACATTTTAGATAACGATTACTGTCTACTTCGTTTTGTTGTGTTTATTAAGTAATATGCATAAACGTGGTTGCTTAGGAATGAAAGCTTATTATTACTCATTACCATTTTCATAATAACTACAACAGCAGCTATAATAATAATGATAATAATAATAATAATAATAATAATAATAACAGCAATAATAATAATAAAAATAATAATAGTAATAATAATATTAATAATAAAAATAATAATTAAATAATAATAATAATAATAGTAATAATTAAAAATAATAATAATAAAAATAATAGTAGTAGTAATAATAATAATAATAATAATAATAATAATAATAATAACGAGCGGGACCTGTGGAAATTGTGAGCGTTCTGTTCAGCATGAAAGAAGACACAATCATATTATTCTAGTTTTTTTTTAATTAAATTAATTAATTGAAGCTCCCTTACTAAAAAAAATTACTTTGATATATTTCCTGAGCTGATTATTTCATTACAAACACACCGGTCAATTAACTCACATTTTATCCTTTTTTATAAGTATTGAATATGTTATTATGTTCGACAATAATTTTTCATAATTTCAACCCACATTGTAGCCCCTCCCTTTACTAAAATATTAAATTTGATATATTGTATCGGCTGATTATTTTATAAAAAACACAACTATCTATTATTCCCATTTCATCATTTTTAATAATTCTTGGATATGGTACTAATTTTGACAATAATGTTTCATCATTTAAACTCACCATATCGCACACCTTACTAAAATAATAATTTTGATATATTTTATAAGCTGATTATTTCATTACAAACACACAGATCAATCAACTCACATTTCATCATTTTTCATAATTCTTGGATATGTTACTAATTTTGACAATATTTTTTATAATTTAAACCAACGTTGTCGCCCAACCTTACTAAAATAATAACTTTAATACATTTGCTGGGCTGATTATTTCATTACAAACACACTAATCAATCCACCTCTATTTCATCATATTTCATGATTTTGGGGTATGTTACTAATTTCGACAATCATTTTCCATAATTGATATTCATATTATCGCCCCCTCCTTAAGAAAATAATAACTTTGAAGTATTGTCTGGGATTATTATGCTATTGCAAACACACTAATGCATGAAATCACATTTAATCATGTTTGATAATTCTTGGATATGTTACTTATTTCGACAATCATTTTTCATAATTTTAACCCACATTTTCGCCCTTCCCTCTTTAGTAAATAATAAATTTGATATATTGTCTAGGCTGATTATTTCCTTACAAACACACCAATCAATTAACTAATATTTCATAATTTTTCGTAATTCTTAGATATGTTACTAATTTCGACAATAATCCTTACTAATTTAAGCCCTCCTTATATCCTTCCCCTTTACTTATATAATAACTTTGATATATTGTTTAGGCTGATTATTTTATTATAAACAAACCAATCAAATAAATCACATTTCGTCATTTTTCGTAATTCTTGGATATGTTACCAATTTCGACAATAATTCTTTTATAATTTACACCATCCTCGTCGCCCTCGTTTACTAAAAATTTACTTCATATTTCCCACCCCAATGTTAAAAATATACATTAAATAAAGTAATGTGTAATGCATACACGGTTTTACCCATTTTCGGGACTGATTGAATATCCCCCACCCACAGTTAAAAATATACATGAAATAAAGTAATATTTAAATCGTAAACGGTTTGAGTAATTTCCGGGACTGACTTTATATCGCTTAACCCACTGCTTAAAATATACTTTAAACAAATAATGTTTAAATCATAAACTCTTTCAGCAGCTTTTCGAAAGTAATACATAAAAAAACATTAACACGGTTAGGGTTTAGGCAACCATTGCTTCAACATGAATTTCTTGGTATCGTATCAGTTTCAGCATTCTAGTGACTTAAATTCTCCCCTTTTTTGTTCGTGGTTAATGGAGGAAAATCCTTCATTACTGATACAATTTTTATTTTTGTTATTGACCAGAGTGGCCCTTTTGGGGAGCTGGTTTTCCCCTAAATTTATAACCGACCTCATGTCTAATTCCGCCCTTGTGGGGAGGTAAGTAAATTTTTTAAAAATCAGAACGGACATTTTCCAGGGCGTTTTATAATTAATCAGAAGTGGCATTTCCAATGCATTTTGTAATTAAATCAAAAAATAACTTTTTCCAGTTACTTTTTTAATATTAAAACTTTGTTACATTAAACATAGTACCTATTCACAATACCTCCCTACGGGACAGATTTAAACACCGGAGTTGTTTTTTAACGTGGAGAAAAATTGCCTTAGTCTTAAAGGATTTCTCTTCCACTGAGAGAGAAGAAATTGAAATGTAGCGCATGAAGAACATATACTACACTTTGATCTTAGCCAAAAGGCCAAGAAAGAAAAATCATTTTTATTAACTTTGCCTTAATAGCGATACCAATTTTTTTTTTATATTTTCAAGGAGGTGACAAGTTTATTTGGAATATTCCACTTTTTGGAATATTCCACTTTCCTTTTTTAGGAATACACAGCATGATAGCGGACGGAGCGATAAGCGTGATTCATGATGATGATGATGATGGTGATGATGATGATGATGATGATGATGATGATGATGATGATGATGATGATGATGATGATGATGATGATGAAAAAGAAAATTAAAAAAAGGTGATTGAAAATGCAATGAGCACATTAAATCTGGAACTGACAACTGACGGACAACACACAACAGAAATTAACATACAAAGAAGCATCTTCCAAGGTGATTCACTATTACTGTTTATCATAGCCCTGATGCCACTGAGAAATTGCTAAAGTGGACACAAGTTCTCTAATACAGAGGAGAAATGAGAAATGTACATGGACATTCTGAAACTTTTTGCAAGGACCGAAAAGGAAATAGAGGCTCTAATAAACACTGCCAGCATCTTCAGCCAGGGTCTCCAAATGGAGTTTGGTATAAAAAAAGAAGTGCGCATTACTATTCTATGAAAGGGAAAACTGGAAACGACAGAAAGCATGGAAATACTCAATCAAACGGATATAAGGAACTAGGGGAACAAGACGCCCATAAATACTTGAGAGTCCTGGAAGAAGACCATCTAAGTAACAAAAATGAAATAGAGAATTGGAAAGGAATGCATAAAGCGAACAAGAAAACTCCTGGAAACCAAATTATATAGCATCCACCTTATTAAACTATAAATACATGGGAAGTATCACTAGTAAGATGCTCTAGAGCGTTCATAGGGTGGGCAAAGAAGAACTGAGACAGGCTGATCAGAAGACAAGGAAACTCATGACGATGCACAATGCACTACGCCCAAAGGACGATATTGACCGACTATACGTTAAAAGGAAATACGCCGGAAGAGGACTGGTTTGTATAGAAGCCTATGTGAATAAACAAAAAAAAATAACTAGAAAAATACATAAACCAGAATACCGTAAACAGCGAAAGAAAGTGAAAAAAAAATCAATAAAAAAGAAAACAGAGAGACAAAAGATAAGATGAGATAAGAAAAAATTGGAAGATAAACAACTACACGCAAGATTCATAAGAATGAGAAAAAGGGAGAATAATGAAAACACTTGGACATGGATGCGAAAATGACACGTAAACTGAGACACTGAATCCCTAACAACAGCACAATATAATTCAATAAAAACAACCACATCAAAACATAGACCGCGAAAAGAAAGGAAAACAGTAAATACATACTTTATTTACATAAAGACGAAAATATAAACTATATATTAAGCGAGTGCAGCAAACTGTCCCAAAAGGAATGCAAGAACAGGCACGAGCAAGTGGTGAGGTTAGTACATAGAATAATGCAATCCGCTGCATCCCGAACGCACAGATAATTGGTACAAGCATAAACCATGAAAATAAGAATCACAAAATCCTATGGGACATGGACATACAAATAGATAAACCCATCCAAGCAAGTAGACCGGATGTCGTGATAATTAACTAGAAAGAAAAGTCCTGTGGAATCCTATACTTAGCTGGTCCATTTGACCACAGGGTGAATATCAAAGAAAAGGAGAAACTGAGCAAATACACACAGCTAGCCAGAGAGCTGAAAGGACATGGACGACGAAGAAAACCAAGACAGTAACTATAATATTAGAAGCGCTAAGAACAATTCCGAAAAAAACTTAGAAAGAAGAATAAGAGAAATTGGAATCAGAGGAATGATTGGAAAGATTCAACGAACAACAATAATGAAAACAGTAAAAATATTAAGGAACCCCCTTAAATGTGGAGACTAAAACACACGAACCGCAAGCGAAGACCAGACAAACTGCAACAGAGATAAAACATGAAGCAGCGCTACATGGAGCCAAGAACATTTAAGCTTCATACCTATAAGTTCTCTAAACCTATCACCATAATGAAAACAGCTGATATATTAAGGAAAATCATTGAAAGTAGAGACTAATACACATGAGCCAGAAGAACAGCAGCAGAAGCAAAACATGAAGAATCGTTACATGGAACCTTAAACAATTAAGATGCATATCTATAAGTTTTCATGGAGATGAGCGTCCTAGTGGAACAAAACGCCTATAAACACTGGAGGGTTCTGGAAGCAGACAACATCAAAACCACATAAATGAAAAAGAGAATTGGACAGAAATACATAAGACAATCAACAAAACTTCTAGAAAATAAATACTATAGCAGAAACCTAATAAACTGTATAAACATCTGAATAGTAGCACTACTAAGATACTCAGAACAAAAGATGAAAATAACGAAAATACTTGGACGTGCATGCGAAAAGGGCAGTTAAACCGGGAAACTGAATTCTTATTAACTGCAGCATAAGATAGCTCAACAATAACCAACCACATCTAAGCAAAGATCGATAAAACAAGAAAATGCAGACTGTGGACAAAGACACGAAAACGAATACAAAAACAGACACGTCCAAGTGGAAAGGGCAGTACACTTGGAATGCGGAAAATAACTGCATCTCGAACGAACAGACAAGTGGTATAAACATAAGCCAGCGACAGTACTTGAAAACGAGAATCACAAAATCCTTTGGGGCATGGACACAAAAACTGATAAACCCATCTACGTTATTACTGACACTAGTAAAACGTGTTGTTAAGAGCACATTGCGTACAGTTGACTCCTGTTTAAAAAAATCATATTATGTCGAGGTGAGTGTACTTTCTATAATACGTATCTCAACTGAGTGTCTAGCAAAGACCTTAACGGATGTCGTAATGATTAACACTAAAGAAAAGTCTTGTCAAATCGTAGAACGTGCTGTTCCAGCTAACCACAGGGTGAATATCAAAGAAAAGGAGAAACTGCGCCAATATACGCAGCTAGACAAAGAGCTGAAAGTGATATGGATGATGAAGAAAATCAAGATAGTACCTATCATAGTGGAAGCGCTAAGAACAATCCCGAAAAAAAAAAACATTGTAAAAAATGGGAGAAATTGGAATCAGACGAACGACTGGAAAAATACAACGAACAGCAATAATGAAAACCGCTGAAATATTAAGGAAAGCCTTCAATGTGGAGACACAAGAACCACAAACGCAGACCAGACAAATTTACTGCAGAGACAAAACATGAAGTAGCGTTACATGGAACCAAGAACACTGAAGCTGCATAACTATGAGTTCTCTAACCCCACCCCATCCCCCGTTTTCACATCACTGCCCCCTCCAAAAGAGAGTGAGACATAATAGCCAAGTAGAGTCAAGGAGGAGGAAAGACCGACCAGTAATCAATGTGCAGACCTCCGCTGTATCAGAGGAAGAGAACTAGGGTTATTACCGCTCAAATTTGAGTGAAGACCAATGGCCGCTGACAACAAGAAATCAATGGCAAATAGCTGCTGCGATAATGCAAATTTATTTAAAATGTTATCAAAAGAGGTGAAGAGTACTGGACATCTGGTAAGACTTGCCACTCAGCTTCAAGGGAACAGCACGGGTTGTATTCAATGAGATCTTGTACCTGTGTTAAAGCTCCTTGTGGGTCAGTAATAATAATAATAATAATAATAATAATAATAATAATAATAATAATAATAATTATTATTATTATTATTATTATTATTATTATTAAGATTTCTACGATTATTGATTTTCTTTTTTCTTCGTCCTTTTATTATTATTCTACATTAATAAAATAAACAACGATTTTGCCATGACACTTTTGATATTATAGGATAATACGTAAACATTTCCTGTGCACATCCTTTACGTTCGCAACTTATAGTTATTAGTTATTAGTAAAACGAATAGGTAGTCCATAATGCATAGAGTTGGCTCATGTTTATTCAATCTTATTACGTCGTGGTGCGTGTACGTTCTTAAATACGTATCTCCACTACGTAATTTGCAAATACCTTAACTCGAAGGCAAGTTACTCCTTTACAAAATACAAAATCACTGTTTCTTTTATTAATGTGTTAAGTTTTCTCGGGTGTAGCCTGCATATTACTTGAATTTCTACATATTAATATTCACTACGAAATACATAATCTTACACATTCATTTAAACTCCATTTTTATTCGTAATGATTTAATGCAATAACAGTATAAATCGAATTAGGCAATTCGCAATGCGCATTAAGATTGCTTAACCTATTTTTATAAACAGCAGATCGTTGAAAAAGGAACACCTAAATTAAAACCAACATCGTCGATTTTGTGTATAGATATCATAGACATCAACGCTTTTAAATTTTGTCTTAGTAAATTGACTTCTTTATTACAATTTAGAAATACAATTATTAAATTTAAAAAAAAAACATCCTCGCTCATACGCGTTAACTAGACCTCACATGCGTTCTACCAGTTACATATAGACCTGTTCCGTATTTCAATCGTACAAAGCAAATCTTAAACAATGTCAGATACGGTTGCTCAAACGATCAATATAATATGTACCGGATCTCTAAACTCCTTGAAGAAACTACAATGAGTTTAGGGGACTACAGTACAGTGCAGCATCTAAAACGTGCTCATGTTTCAATAGGATGCTTTAGTTGCATTATATTTTACATATTTGTGATTATTACATTGTGCATACTGCTCTAAGTAATGCATTTCTTTTTTCAATAGTATTTTAAATAAATGCTTGCGTTTATTACATTATTAGACAAATAAAAACAGCGAAGACGTTTTTTATAAGAAGTTAGGGTTACAGGAAATATTTTTTAACAAAAAGTCGCTTTTAAATGATGGAAGTGCATACCTGTTAGTGACAAAATGAGTTATAACTTTTAAATTTCGTTGCCATACTTCTATGCAAATACATTATTTCTTAAGCATTCTTTTGTTGATATATATATATATATATATATCTTTATATATATATATATGTGTCTGTTTGTGTATGTATATGTATATATATAAACATATATATATATACATATTATATATATTTAAACCTACATATCTATATACATATAAGTTTCTTTCCATCTCTCTGTCTTTCTCTCTCTCTCTCTCTCTCTCTCTGTATATATATATATATATATGTATATATACATATATAGTGTTTTATGCTTTCGCAATTATCAGTGTAGTGAAACTCTCTACTCGTAGGGTAATTTGATCCCAGAGAGAAAGTAGACTTTTCCTCCATTTGTTAAAACGTTACCTTCAACCCTACTGACAGTAAATTATTTAAGCTTAATCTTTTATATTTAATTATTCATTTTTTTAACTTACAACTAGTACATTCGAGATTAATTTTATATGCTTTTACATATGATAACTCGCACACTTTACTATATATTTTCGTATTTTAATAACTGATTATTGTAATTTTTTCATCCTTAAATTTTAGTTTTCTTCTATTCGTATATGATAGACATAATTGAATTGAAATAGAGTATAAACGGGTTTTCATCAGACCAGCTAGAAATACAATTGTATAAATATATTGACAATTGCTTCGTTCTCAAGGTTGATTGGCATTTTTGGCTTACGTAATGAATTTAACCATACCTCACTGCTTGTTATCATTTTGCTAACGGTCATTTAGATTCTAATCCCACGGTCTCTCACACTTCTCACTCCATTACAACACCTCCTTTTATAGGAGCTAAATGTTACTAGACTTTGTGTCTTTATTATTTTCTGTTTTTTTTTTTTTGCTTTTTGGTTTTCGGTTTTTGTTTTTATCTTTGATGCTCTTATATACTGTCTTATATTTATATTCATTGTTTTATCGGTTTTCTTTTTTTCTTTTTCCTTTACGTCCATTTTTTCACGAATGTAAAAGCTACTTATTCTAAATTATAATTTGGATTTATTTTATTTTTAATATAAGGTGATTGCTTTCCAAACAATAATTTCTGTGGATGCTCCTCGACTATTTTTCGAGTATTTGAGTTTTGTAAAAGCAACCTTGGTGATGATGTCTCTTGTTGCTCATAACTAGTTGACTGAAATATATTCCTGACTGTGTAGTTATAGTGAAATGTACATGTACCAAATAAATTATATATATATATATATATATATATATATACTAGCAGAAGTGCCCGTCGTTGGCTGGGTTCAGAAACAACCTACAGAAAATGGGCTGTGATTGATGAAAGTATGATAGGTTACGAAAAGAAGAGGGTTGTAAAGAGATAGGTTTTGATACTCAAAAATTTTACCCTAAGCAAAATATGATGAAAGTAAAGATAATTTTCGCGAAAATATATTTTTTTATATCAACTTTGTTTCCATTCGTTGCTAGGAGTAACCAACAAAATGATGTTTCCTTACAAAGAGAAAACGATATATATAATAATATAAATATACAAGAAATAAATGCTACCATAGTCAATAAAAGTTACTTTTATGGTAGAAAACTTCATTGGTTTGTATTTTTTAGTAGGTTGTAAAAAAAAATCGTTTTTTTTAATTCACGAACTGGTTTTAAAAAACATCACAATGGCAGCGACTTTGAAATGGAGAGCCCCGTTTTCAATTTGAACGTGGGGCACCTGATCATTCTGTGTTAACAATTTAAGACAGTTTCGTCAACGTAAGGAATATGTATAAACATATTTTAATGTTTTTCGTTATTTTGTGCTTGAGGAATATTCGATTATGGCATGTGCAGTTTATATAAAAATTCATTTAAGTAGGTATCGCCTCGAATATCATAAGGAGCATTAAAAATATTTCCAAACAAAAAAAACATGAACTGAACTTTTATTGACTATGGTAATATTTATTTCTTGTATATTTATTTTTTCGGGCAGTCGTTTGTTGGTTTTCTGCTAAACACTCTTACTAAATAATATCGACGAAATATCGAAAAACAAAGAAACGAAAACAGTTTTGAAAATTAATAACGCTTTACTTGCTTTAATAAAATAATCCGAAACAGCAAAATGGGATATTAAAAATGTAAACACGTAATTACTTTAGTTTTTTAAAGCAAAGAATCGATATAACTATGAATAAGAAGAAAATGGCGCCCTTTTAAAGCAGAACAGCTTCGTTTCAGTTTTCAATATTGAACGGTGTAGTATTGCGCCGTGGGATTCTGTGTTGTACTATTTTAATGTAAAGAACACGCAGAAAGGGCTGTAATCAACTGAATTCCTTCTAGTACACTGACAAAAAAGGTTGAACAGATATATAAATAAGAAAGTTTATGTAAATGTTTTTAAAAAGACACGTAATCGCGTGAGCAGGATTTTTGTCCTTCTTTTTACACGATAACAAGTAATGTTCTTATTTTTTATTATTTATCAATTTATCTGTTTTCGAAAGAGTGCCACGTGCAAGTGGAGAAGGGAAAAAAGAGTTATGCAAAATTTGTGTCGAGAATTGTCTAAAGTTCCGATTTTTTTTTTTTGGCTTTCATTTTAATAATAACGTGAATTTATGAGGTGAATTTATTCGAAACAATATGATTCAACTAAAAAAATAAATAAACACTAACGTGAATTAAGATTAAAGTTAAGGGATTATTGTGAACCCTCACCCCTTTTACAAAACCTTGTTAAACTTTGTGACATATTTACGTTCTATGGAGATCAGGCTCGAACGAACACAATAATTTTATTATACCATATTTCTTCAAACTGAAATATAATTATCAAAGTATACTTACGCAGAGAGATATGAAACTCCTTTGTTAAAGTTTGTGTCGTATTTCCATGGAGTGCAGGAACGAACGCAAACCCCACAATTTTATTATACCATCCCTATTTAAGTTGAAACATACTTATCAAAGTATTCTTATGTACATCCATATTAAAACCCCATGTAAACGTTTTTTTTCACTTTTTATTTGCTTACTTTGGGGACCAGGCGCGAACGCAGACCCACAATTTAAATGTAACACTGTTCTGCCAACTAAGACATATCCATTCCTGATCGTCGATACATCTTCTATCATCATATGTAATCAGTTTTTTTTTAAATAGTAAACCATATAGGAGCCTATTCGTGACCAGACACCCATACACACGCACATACACACACGCACACACACATTCTGTCGAAAGTTTTAGGAAAAGATGCAAACATACATACATACAGACATACATACATTTATATATTGGTAACTAAAAATTTTCGACCCAAACCGATTAAAAAGCTTGTCCTATTTCTGAATACCCTTTATGTAAAATTTTAAATGTTTAGACGAGCAATTGTCTGAGTAATTTTGTAGAAACCGCAGAGGTCAATTTTTTTTATCTTTGGCCTATATTATGACTCTTTAACATTTATTGTTTTGGGCTCAAATCAAGTTATTAAGTTAAATCCGTGTCCAAGGAACCTATATCTAAAATTTCAAGTGTTTAGTCCCAAAATTTGCGAAAGAGGTTGGTAGAGTTCTTAAAGGTCAAATCGTTGATCTTTGACTACTTAACAGCCAAATTTCTGGCCGAAAACGGATTACAAAGATTTTCTCAAATCTCAGTACTCTGTATATCAAATTTCGAGTCTGTAGACTGAAAATTGACAGAGTTATTGCATAGCGAAATGTACACACACAGACACACAGACAGATACACAGACAGATACACAGGCACGTTCCCTTTTATAGATATATCTATAAAAGTGAACGTGTCTGTGTGTCTGTCTGTGTGTTTGTGTGTGTACATTTCCCTACACAATCACTCTGTCAATTTTTACTCTACAGACTCTAAATTTGATATACAGGGTACTGAGATTTAGGAAAATCATTGTGATAGGATTTTCACCAGAAATTTCGCTGTTAAAATGTCAAAGTTCAACGATTTGACCTCTGAGAACTCTACCAAACTCCTCCAAGAATGTGGAGTCTAAAAACTTAAACTTTTAGATATGGATTCCTTGGACATGGATCTAACTAAATAACTTGATTTGAGCCCAAAAGAATTAATGTTAAGGAGTCATAATAGGGGCCGAATCTAAAAAATTGACAGTTCATTTTGATTTTTGTTTGCTTGCTTTTTTTTGCTCAGCATACACCTCCAAACTGCCGGGCAACACCGGGCACTCATGGTAGTATATCTATAAATGTGAACGTGTCTGCGCATCTGTCTGTGTGTCTGTCTGTGTGTCTATGTACATTTCCCTAAGCAATAACTCTGTCAATTTTTAATCGACAGACTCGAAATTTGATATACAGGGTACTAAGATTAAGGAAAATCTATGTGATCGGTTTTCGGCCAGAAATTTGGCTGTTAAAGCGTTAAAGTTCAACGATTTGATCTTTGGGAACTCTATCGAACTTTTCCGATAATTTTAGGTCTAAACACTTGAAATTTTAGATATACGTTCCGTAGAGACTGATCTAACTAAATAACTTGATTTTAGCCCAAAACAATAAATGTTAAAGAGTCATAATAGAGGTCAAATTTTTTAAAAAAAAATTGACCGTGTTTTTTTTTTTTTCATTTTGCTAAACATACACCTCGACAAACCCGGGCAACGCGGGACACCCATGCTCGTGTATCTATTAAAGTTAACGTGTCCGTGTATCTGTCTGGGTGTCCGTCTGTGTACATTTCCCTACGCAATAACTCAGTCAATTGTAAATCTACAGACTCGAAATTTGATATACAGGGTACTGAGATTTGGGAAAATCTATGTGATCGGTATTTGACCAGAAATTTGGCTTTTAAACGGTCACTGTTCAACGATTTAACATTTGAGAACTCTACGAACCTCCGCCGACAATTTTGGGGCTAAATATTTGAAATTTTAGATATAGTTTCCTTGGACATGAATCTAACTGAATAACTTAATTGGAGCCCCAAACAAAAAAAATTAAGGAGTAATAATAGGGGTCGAATTTTAATAAAAAATTACTTCTGCGGTTTCTACCAGATTACTCAGACACTTTCTGGT
>NC_136495.1:42119670-42157170 GCF_053919585.1 Euprymna scolopes | reverse complement strand
ATGGTTAACTTATATATATATATATATATATATATATATATATATATATATATATATATATATATATATATGTACTGGAACGACATGTAGAAAACTCGTTACAGCAAGTCAACTGACTTCAAAAACAAAGGAACTCTGAATATCTAGTCATTTTAGTATCAAAAGGTATATTTATTTAAGAAGAGAGTAAAAACTGAAAAAGAAGAAGAGAGAGAAACATAGACGATTAGGAAACGCGCGGAACAAGAAAATAATGTCATAATTCCGACGAAGCTAAATGTTAACAAAATTCGAAAATAGGACCAGATAAATATTCGTAATAAGAAATAGTCCTAAATGTTTCAATATAAGTTTGACATACCGTTTGTTTCTGCCGATTCAACGGGATTACTTCACAGTTGAATACCTTGATTCCACGAGGTTACTAAAGAGCTACCGTTTACTTGTCCGGTGTCCAACTAAGTATTACCTTTCTAGGGAAAAGGATCAAAGGGAGATAAGTCTCAGGTGCAAAGGGGATCACTCTGAGTCGTATTTCTTTTCTACAAAGCAAGAGGTAAGGGGCTTAACTCTTAAGTCACAATTATCTTTTTATTTTATCTAAACTGTTAAATGGGAACAGAACAATATATATATATATATATATATATATATATATATATATATATATATATATATATAGATAGATAGATAGATAGATAGATAGATAGACAGATAGATACTAATATTTGGAAAGTTTTTACAAAGTATGTTTTTTGTAACATGAGAAATCAGAAAATAATCACAAAAACAATCCAAACAATTTTCTAATTATTTATAGAGGTTTTCACATAATTTTATTTCTTCATTTGAACCGCGTTTTATTTATTTTATTTTCTTTCGTCAATTTTTCAATCATTAATAGATATTGATTAACTGCTTTTCTCTTCAGAATAATGTTATTCGTTTCCTTTGGTCGCGAAATTCACCAATATCTTGTTTTTGGCCTTTCTCCCCCAAAAACATAATCGATTATTCTTTAAGATTGCATTGATTTTAGTGCAAGGGGATTCAGTTTCATCGGAGAGTTTTTCATTGTGCATAAACCTTTGAAAAAGCTTTTAAGAAGATGAAGTTGATTATATATCGATTTGTTAACCAATAAATAATAAAATCAAAAGATCAATCACTTTTTGATTGAAAACTGTAGCGATATTCGGCCTTTATTAATATCACAATGTGTTTTATGTAAATATAAGTCTGTGACTTGATATAATGCAAGGGCTTAATATTTAAGCTAAGGAGATTTATCCTTCCTTAAGTTAAAAACGGGGAGAGGACAGTGGTACTCTGTTTTTGTTTAAAACATCACTAAAAATTTCAATTCGTAGAATAAATAAGAGTAAGTAAGAGTAAGAAGTAATTGCTGGTAACACCTTCAAAACACAGTCCAGCAACATTTAAATATAATAATCTCAACATCTGTTGTAAACTTTTCTTTAGTCTATTTTGAGTAAAATATCATGTGCAGATGTTGGCCCTAAAACCGGATTCTTGTAAATGTATTGCGTTATTGATTTCTTGTAGGAGTAGTATAAGGACTATTTTCTGTTTCTTTTCTATTACAAATACAGCTAGTTGTAGGAATAATTATTGTTGCTGGGGTATTATTTATCGCCTGTTTTATGTCTAATAACTTTTTTATTTGATAGATAATTGGTTAAACTCATCGGCTTAACATTCCAAAGCGACATGAATCGGTACAAGTATATTGAAGACATTGCAATAACTGCTGCAAAAAGATAGGTTCTCCCTAACATACTAAACACTAATCACATGTTACAGCATCCTATACCTCTACGGAGTCAGTATTCGCCTATATGCGGAGTATTGTTGCAACACCCATGCTTGTGCATCTACCACTAGTCTCTCCCCTAAGGAAAGGTCGTAAAAGAATCTTCAATCTAATATTTCTTGCACTATCAACCACGCCCTAACTTCTGTCGCATCACCGGAATGTTGCATCTAAGTGACTGTTTTACAACTACTCTGATTTACCGTGCTCTGACAAACTCGTAGCACTTGTACCTCCTTCGACATAAAAGCAGACAAATTCCACGCCTTTACTTTAAAGATCAATAGATGCGGGAACGCCTTATGTTTTAAGAGTTTTGCTCAGACAGACTGCTAGAATTAAACAGTTCTTCTATCTTACTAGCTTCCCTGATTGTACTAATTTAAAAAAAATAACGTAACTTAAACAGACATCCGATTTCACAATTCACTAAATTATTGCCTTGTAGACATCGTCGCAAATTTTAACTCTTTATCTAAAAGTAGCAAATACTTTATTTGTGGCGAATAATAATAATAATAATAAGAAGAAGAATAATAATAATAATAACAACAACAAATTTATATATTAAAACGATAACGTGTGTGTTCTATTGTGTGTCACGCTTAAATCCGGGTCATTGAATTGTTATGTACTTCCATTTCTTGTCTTAAATAATTTTACCATAAGTAAGTTTTGGTTTCGGTTTCGACTATAGCTGATGGCACTTCAAACATCAATTTTTTTTTATTAATAATATTATCAAGAATTCTTCATAAGTTTGGGTTGCGTTTTCGATTATGGCTGAAGGAATTCAAGTTTATATATATATATATATATATATATATATATATATCATCAGTTTTAATTGGGTTTCGATACAAGCGAATACACACAGGTCATGTGGATATATATATATATATATATATATATATATATAAATATATATATATATTAAATCGCAACTTTATAATATACAAAAATCGATAGAATATTAACGCTATAATAATATATACGAAATCTGCAAGAATTACGATATCATATTTAAGCGTACTCTACGATCGGGTTTTACCGGGGGGTTCGTGCTAGCTTAGATACATACTTCGGCAGTTTTAACAAAAAAGCTACAATCATATCAGAGCGTTTCTATTTACACTGAACATCTACCGAATGCCAACATCAATATATTACATATGAATGAGTCCCCTGTAGAATTTCCACAGGTACGGCTAATAATAATAATAATAATAATAATAATAATAATAATAATAATAATAACGCGCTTAGAGATTCGTATATACGCGCCCACCTTTAACAGCATAATAAAAATGTGAGCATCAGATCAGAAAAGACAGTGCTTTATGATTTCTTAGATATAGCTCACGTTTACAAATTCGATTGTATAAATTATCAAAATGAATTGTTCCTACGAGGGGCCTGATCCACGTCCAGTTGTCTGATCTAGCTGAAATTTTGCATGTGCGATGATTGATATCTCTACGGATTATGTGGTAAATTACAGCTCTGAATTAATTGTGGTTTCTGTTTTACAGGTGTTTGAACTGAGTCGGGTGTTAAATGGAGCCTGTTGAATGTCGAGCAGTGATCCGGTTTTTGTATTTGAAAGGACGCACACCACAGGTGAGTTTTGATGAAATGAAAGAAACTTATGGTGATAACGTCCCATCATATGGCCTTGTAAAACGCTGGCATCGTGAATTCTAACATGGCCGGAAGTCTGTGGAAACAGCTCCCAGGCCTGGTTGCCCCTTTCTGCCATTGATGAGGCATCTGTCCGTCAATTTGAGGCTGCCATTTTGGAAGATCGGCGCATTACTATTCGCCAAATAGCTCAAGATGTCAAGATTAGTACAGGGTATGTAGAAACTATCATTCATGACCTTTTTCATATGCATAAGGTGTCTGCCAGATGGATGTCCATGTTACTCACACCATTCCAGAAGCGAGAACGCGTCAAGTGCTCGAGGATGAATTTGGGGATGTGCCAAGAAGATGAGTCAAAGTTTTTCAAAAGACTGATTACAAAGGATGAAACCTGGGTCATTCAAAATGATCCAGAGACCAAAGCCTAGTCAATGCAGTGGAAGCACTTGGACTCACAACCTCCAAAGAAGCAAGGGTGTAGCCCTGCGCTGGCAAAGCTATGCCCACAGTCTTCTGGGACCTGGACGGAGTAGTGATGACAGATTTCTTGGCAAAGGGTACCACAATTACAGGAGCCTATTATGTTTCACTTTTGAGAAAATTAAGGGAAGCTATCAAAATCAAGAGGCGGGGCAATATCAGCAAAGATACCGTTCTCCTGAAGGACAACGCTCCAGTCTACAACTCGCATGTCGCCAAATCAGAAGCACAGAAGTGTGGTTATGAAATCCTTCCCCATCCTCCCTACTTTCCTGACCTTACACCCTTTTACTTTCACCTCTTTCCAAGCCATGAAGTTGTTTTTGAAAGGAAAACGTTTCCCAGATGATGCAGCCTTGATTTCTTAAGTCACGTCGTGGTTAGAGGACCAACCTGGGGTGTTCTAAAAAAAAACAGTCTTCAGAGCTGCATCAAACGATGAGAGAAATGCATACCTCTGGGTGATTCCTATGTAGAGAAAGACTAATAACTGTGCCAAGTGTCGTTGCTCTACTGCTATGGAAGTGTGTCAGGCGTATTACTTATTGCACGCCTCTCGTAAATGAATTCATATCGTCTCGTAAAATAAATAAACTTCAAAAATAGCATTTACGTTCTTGGTTTGTTGAATATTTAGCTGGCAAGTATTTTTATGGTACAGAGCTAAATATATTGTATTTCTTTAGAAAGAAATACATTTCCGCAAGTAAATATGAGGAAGCATATTTATTTTTAAGAATACTCGACTAAAAACATGAGGATCAATTTTATTGGATTAAAGAGTGTCATTTTATTACTAATATTAATACTGAGACCTTTATTTATTTAGCCCTTTATCTGCTTACTACGACAGTATATTGATCTATATCGAAAATAATTTGTAATTTACGCGTGGTCACCTCTAATAAAGTTAGTTGTGAAACCCTACATGCTTCATAGGCTTTCTAGGAAGTTTGTGAAAGATTTTAGTAATTTATAAGTCGACATGATAGAACATTCAAATAATTGATGGATAAAATACATGTACATTTTCGATTACAGCATCCATAAAGTTATCTTTTGAAGAAGGAAATTTAAAAAAATATTTCACTTGTGCTAATTCTGTAGACATTTTCAAATGGACAGTTGTACAACTATCGACTGATGAGGAAAATAACTTGGTGCCGATACACTGTGGGTACGTGTCTGGAATGTTTGTTATGTCTTAACATTACCCCACCAGCCTCCCCAAAAGGAGAGGCGTGGAAATGGTAGGCACACACAACAGTCAAAGTGTAATTTTCGTCGGTATATATATATATATATATATATATATATATATATATATATATATATATATGTGTGTGTGTGTGTGTGTGTGTGTGTGTGTGTGGCGAGTCTTAGTTCTGTTTTTCGGCGTCACTAATTATTTCCACAGAATTAATTATCTAGTGAGAAGGGGCGTGCGGAAATCGAACTATTGCATAAAATAAGTGAACATATACATATATATATATATATATATATATATGTATATATATATATAAAACATATATATATATATATTCGTGTGTGTGTGTGTTTACACACACACACACACACACACACACACACATATATATATATGTATATAAAATATATAATCTGTCAGGGTAATGATATTGTACGACAGACGCGAACGGTAAATTTTCTTTATAATTACAAAACAAAGTATACGTGGAAAGAAAAAAAAAACATACACCCAAAAACAGAAAAGAGAAATGTTATTGATCAATCTATCTTGGTATCAGTCAAGTTTATTTGACTTTATTCTATCCAAAATGCACCCTCTATTATCGATTGCTTTGCAATCGCCGATGATTTTTAAACAACTTGATTCTCTGATGCGGCGTTGGGATTTCCAAATAAAGTCTCATCCATCTATTGCTAATGCAAAAACATCTGATCGATTTTCATTGTTTCGCCGCCAGGATAGAACGAGCATTCACGTGACTTCAAATCCTCCATAGGGTGGGTAAGATTGTAACATAAGAATGTAAGACACATGTTAAAAACTTCATACTTGTCTTTGAAATAACGAAAAGATATAGCTATAATACAGTGACATTTATTGAGGTGAAATATATAAAAATATCGTCAAAGAATGAGAGTTTAATATAGAAACGTTGTTTTAATTTGAATATAATAAAACACGCATCAAATGAGCTTCAAACCAAATCACAACGTAATATTAGGAAAATAAGCAAACATTTTACTTGTTTGAATTTATCACAAATATAATTCGAAGGTAGCCTTCATCTTCAGGGTGTTCTTTGTCTTTTTCTTTTTCTTCTTTAGAATGTTGCAATATTTTGGAAGTATAATGGGGTAGCTATTTATTTGGTGTCCATCACACCAAAATGTGGCACAAGGTGGAAATAAGCAATCTCCCCTAAAGGAGGGGCACTCTTGCCTCATCAAAAATTGCCTGGGCATCCCCGGTCGGGGCGCCTCAGGCGACAAGCAATTAAGTTGCCCACCGGAAAGCCCGGTGGCAAGGCTTGGGTGGGTGGACAGAAGCCGCTAGGAGACACATCCCATCACACTGGAAGTATAATGGGGTATATATTTAATTGCTGCCCACATCAGCATTATGTGGCACAAGGCCGGAAAGTGGGAACACCGCAGGCTCCCCTAAAGAAGGGACACTCCTGCAATTTTAAAAATTGCCTGAGTAACCCTGTCGGCATTACCCGGTCGGGGCGCCTCAGGCAGCAAGCAATAAACTTGCCCCACCGGAAAGCCCGGTGGCAAGGCCTGGGAGGGTGGACCTCCTAGGTATTACCCAGGCGACGTACCTCAGTCCAACAGGTGCTGGAACGGTTCCCGGCCCCTCACCTGTTGGGCTGAGTGTCAAGTGACGAATCCTTGACTTGTACTACCCTGTCTCCCTGCAGTCGAAGCTGCTAGGAGACACATCCCATCACAACAGTATTATAAGATATTTAGCCATTTTGGCCCCGGCCTTGGCATTATCTACTGCCAAGGCCTCATTTGGGGTCCGAACCCACTTAGGAACCAGGGCCAGTAGGGGAAGTGGGGAAAAATAGGGGTCTTTGCTAATGTTCTTAGGCTAGACTTGCGTTAGATAGCAAGAACTTTATTAATAAACCTATACTAGAGTTTCTATCACACTAAACCGCCTACATTCTTACCAAGACCTACTGTAAATAACAGCTCTCCAGCTTACGGCATGGCGGGCGATATTCACGCTGTTATATAAAAAGAGAAAAATAACATATTTACAAAAATAAAGGGAAAAACATATTTAAAAACTGAAATAATTTTTTTTATGTATAATGGGGGTGAGATGATTGGGAGGGGGGCAATTAGAAAACACTCCAAAAGAAAACAAATAAACAAAATGCCTATGGGGGCGGATTAGTAAGGGGACCCTCCCTACCTAACAGCTAGTCTGTCATGTGAAACGCCCACTGTCTTCCTGTCCTCTCCCCCCGGAGGGAAGAGGTGAAAGCAAGCAGGTCGTTCCCTAGAGGGGAGGGGAGGACCTAAGGGACTGTGTGAAAAATAACTTGGGATTGGTGTCCACAGGGATGGATGGCGTCTTCCAAGATAAACTTCGTAATGGGCAAAAACAGGGCCGGGACAAAACAAAGCAAGTGGATTGGGCGTCTTTGGAAGCTCTCCTATTGCCAACTATCGAAAAAATAAAAGACTATAGGAACAGGATCAACACGCATACTACCCTAATCTAGGCCCTAATAAAGCACAAAACTATCCACTCTGGGCGGTTACTTTCCTATCTAGCCTACTCTTACCCATCTCATGAGGTAAACCTTATATTAAAGTCATAAAGGGCTGGGTTCCGAGAAAATTATGAAACCTCAGCACCTTAGGACCAATACCACTAGGGTGGAAACACGAACTCGAACCTAGCGCCTCGTCGGATGCACAAACTAGTGTTGTGCACCCATCTCCTATAAAAGTCTAGCGGTGCAATCTTTCCCAATCACATCTGATCTTTATTTTAAGTTGATGCTTGAAATAAACGACCAAATCCTGATCCGAAACAGATCGCCCCTACTAGACAATGCCCAGACGTGTAACCCACGTCACTAGGATTGTAAGAAACACCACCCGTTTCTCCCTGTCGAATGGCGGGTCCACATTGTCAACAACGTACGCTAAATCAAGCAGCACCGACCGCTCGGGGTCGATGCGAGCCGTTACTCTCCGACATACTCCTAGAGACTCCGCACCCCGCTGCAATGTAGAACGCATGTTCTCTCGTCTCCTCCTCCTCTTCGTCATTGCAGCGTGGGTACGGGGGATAATAATGTTCACTGTCCCTGAAATCCCTGGCTAGTCTGCCAAAGAGTAGCAGCGCGTCCCGGACTAGCCTCCATGTTATGGAATATTCCGCATTATTTATAAAGCTACTGGCAGGCGCCGAACTCCACAGCGAGAGAACTTCCCCCCTCAACAGATGTAGCCGCTCCACCAGCGGATCTTTTGCGGTGCCCACCACTAACTCCTCATATAGCCTCTTCCTAGGCCGTGCAAGGTCCCTGGACCCCGGTAATGTCCTAATTGCGGCTCGGCATTCGGTCAGGAAACGCCGTTCCCCCGCCGGTCTTCTGCGACCTTCAGCGGCAAGGGCGGATATGAGCCGTGGAAAAGCTCGTTCCACGACTCGTACCCAGTGCGTTTCCTCCATCAGTGTCCGGCATTTCCAAGCCTCCCTCGCGAAGCTTCTGCGTACAGACCTGTCTGCGGACACACGGCTTTCCTCCCATCCAAAGAAGTTTGAAACGAAGGCGCTCTACAGCCTTACAACGATCTACAGGCAGGGGAAGTACAGACAAGCGGTAAAGGATCAACGGGAAGACGTATGTAGCACATGCCTCCGCGCGACCCTTCAAGGACAACCCCCTACGAATCCAAGTCCTTACTGACGACTCGACCTTCGTCTGTACTTCCGACCAATTCTTGTCCAGCTGGAGGTCCGGCCCGAACCACACTCCGAGGATCTTTACCGGGCCGAACGCACCTGGAAGCGAGTTTACCCCGGTCCAGGCGCCCAACCACAGGCCAACGGACTTGCTGCTATTGATCACGGCCCCTCTGACAACTTCGTATTCAGCGATCGCCTCTATCACCGCTCTAATATCGCCACGCCTTTCAACGAACACAGTGACGTCATCAGCGTACGTGGACACCCTGGCAAATTTGCCGCCAGGTAGAGCTATGCCGCGCAGGACTGATCTCGCCGCCTCGTCCCTTAATTTGCGAAGGAAATGTTCCAACGCCAGGACATACAACAGAGGCGACAGCGGGCAACCCTGCTGCACCGACTGACAGACCCCAAAGGACTCCGACAACCTACCGTTTACGTGCACCCCTACCGCGGGATCACGATACAGGGCGGAGACCCACTTGCGGAAGTCCAGACCAAAGCCGGCGGTTTCCACAACAGATCTCAGAAACCCATGGCCCACCCTATCAAACGCCTTGGACTGATCTAAATTGATCAGCGCGGCTTCAGTGTCGTCTATGATCGTGCGAACCAAGTGCAAATTGTTCTGAATCGATCGACCCTTTACAGCATAGTGCTGATCTGGTTCGATCAAGTCACCGATAACAACCTGCAGTCGGTTCGCAAGAACGCGAGACAAAATCTTGAAATCTGTGTTAAGCAGAGTTATGAGCCTATAGTCGTCTAGATTCCCCCCTCCATGTTGATCCCCCTTCTTCAGAATCGTGACCACTCCTTTGGTAACCTGCCTCGGGATCGAGCCCTTGGAAAACCAGTGGTTAAACACGCCCGTCAGAAGGGGCACAAACATGGGCGACAGCCTCAAGAACAGTTCGTAGGGCAAACCATCGAGCCCCGGAGATTTGTTGCGGCCAACCTGCTTCAACGCAGTAATGACCTCACGCTCCGTAACCATCCCCTCGCAGCTAGCCGCTCGGACCGCAGTAAGGCAGAGCGAGCCAGCTAAATAACTGCCAAACTCCTGGCCGCGGAGCCTGGGTAGTTGTGTGAAGCGCTCCTCCAAATGTTGCCGAAACCCATTGCAGATCTCCCGTGCCGACACGAGAGAGCGCCCTTCCAGGTTTTTCACCTCCCGAATGTACCCATCCGAGCCGCGTCTTAGGGTGGCCTGTTGCTCAACAGCGTCAAAGTTCACGGCTTCGTTGGACACTCTGTTTAACCTAGCTTTAACTGCCTGACCTGCGTATCGCTCGCTAGCCAAGCGATCCAGGTCCCCCTTAACTAGAGCTAGTTCTAGGGAATCCCCCTGCCACCCCCCGGGTCAGTCTATCATCTAAGTGCCTATTGGTCCGAGCCCTAGTTAATGCGAGGCTTTGGCTGTAGTGGACACAAAAGTGCCTAATGGTGACCTTAAGCTTAACCCACCAGCTACTCCTGGTAACCGCCCCCACTAACTCCCTCTGAATTAGTGACGTCAGCTGCTCCCGGAAGTCGTTCGACTCCAACAAAGAGACGCTCAACTTCCAGTAGCCAGCCAACCTAGGCCTATTACCTAATTTCAGACGGGCCAACAGGAGTTTGTGGTCCGAATGACCTAGCCAGTGGAACGTGGGACAAGATAGGAAATCTGTGTCGCCCCTTCTAATTAACATCCTGTCCAAGTATGTACTCGAACAGACGGCCGAACTAGCATGACACGTCCACATCTCCCTCCCAGGGTGATCCAGACGGAACCTGTCGACCAGATCGCACGAGGCCGTCAGGTCAGACAGGCTGTTGTCACCCCACCCCGACCCTCCAACCCCCCGACCTTATCTATCTTGGGGTCCAGGACGGCATTCCAGTTCCCCATTAAGACTGCCCGCTTCGGACCCGAAGAGAGAAATACCTCCATCCGCCGAAAAAAGGAAACCCTCTCGCTGTGGATGTTTGGCGCATAAACTGCCACGATCCGAAACGCGCCGCTTTTAACGGAAAAATCGACCACGACCAGCCTCCCATGAGCGTCCGCGATGACAACGGTAACCGTCACAGACAGAGTGCGACTTACTAGCACAGAGACCCCCCGGCTCTGGAGGCTGGCATATGCTGAGTAAACATCAAAATCGTTTACAAGCACATCGCAGTCCCCAGCCCCAACAAAGTGGGTCTCCTGTAGTGCAGCTACATCTACCTCAAGGGCCACGAGATCCCTCAGCACGCGAGCAGCCTTGCTTCGAGATCTCATGCCCCTTGCATTCAAACTAGCTAGGTTCAAGGCCATGTTTCTCTAACTAGTAGTATTCGTCTACTAAGAGTCTAAAGTCCTCAGGGGTTAGTACGTCGAAGACCTGACCGAGACTGCCCGTGAGCAGGTCGGACGTAATCCGTCCGTCTCAAGCCAGAACCCCCACGTCCAAGGGGAACGTCATCTTAAGTGCCCTTTAGAAGGAGGGGGTGAACCTAAAGTGGGACCCTCCCCTCGCACTGGTTTGCGATTTTACCAACGGATGGGTGCTCTTTAGGTCTTTGAAGGCCGACTTCCCTGCCTCCAACATGCGCCATAGCGCTTTCGCCCTATCTCCCCTATTCATCCGGACAAAAGTTATTATAGACGGAGCATCATGGAAGTTCCTGGAGTTAGTGACCTCTTTCCCATCTATTATTCAGAGACTCTCCAGCTCTTCTAGATGTTTCTTTTGTCTATCTAAGGTCGGCATTACATATCTGTTCCCTGGGTAAGAAAGGGAACTTTCTGGTTTTCCCTTCCCTCGGGCCTCCGACTTCTTTGCTTTCTTGTGATTCCACAGGAGCTTCCATCTGCTCCGTTTCCTTGTTTGGAGTGGTGAATAGGGGAGGGGTTAGCTGAGCTTCTTCCTGGGGGTTTGTTGTTGAAGTTCAGGATTCTGTTCCGCGCTTTGGTCTTCCTTCTTCTCTCTCTTTTCTTTCTGCTTTTCCTCGCCCCTTCACTGTTGGATCCCGAGGAACTTCCTCTTGATTTTCTTTTTGTGACTGTTGCCACCCTTCTGGCTGCTGGTTGTGGAGCCGGTTCCGCCTACTTCACCCCCTTTCTCGCCACTACTGTGCTCCACTTACTCTTTTCGGCCGATCCTTCCTCCTTCCTGGTCTCTGCCGACTTCTTTTCTTCCTCAGGCTTCCTTATCTCTGATGTTGCTGCTTGCCTCAGAGGGCAAAACCTCGCGACGTTGCCGGTTTTTTGGCACTGCCAACACTGGGGTCTTCTGCCCTCCACAATTACGGCCATTGACCGTATAAGGACATGATTACCCCCAGCTGCTCTTCAATGAGGAAGCACGGCACTCCTGTGACCGTGACCAAATTTCTTCTTTTGGAGAGGTATTCCGGCCGGACTTTGACATTTCTCCATGTGAGATCCCCTCTTGCCAGCTTCTCCGCATCCTCCTTGGTCGGCAAGAGGACCTCCCACATGGCGTTAAAACTCTGCACGGCATACTGTGCGAGGATCCTCACTTCCCCCAGCAGTTCCATCTTTCTTTCCTTTGGAAATCCCTTTAGACCTTTTCTGGTGGCATCCAGGGTGAGTAGGGAGACTGATATCTCCCTTATTTTGACCAGCATCTCCGGAACCACCTCGATCTGATTTCCTTTTACCAGGTCTTTATATTTCTCCTCGAATAGCCGCTTGTAGTATTCTGGGGGCCTCGTTGATGTTGGCTGCTTCGGACCCCAACTTTACCGTTCTTCTCCGGCCCCCTCTCTGTCTGTTGCCTCCACCACTACCGCTGTCGCTGGGGTCTTCTGGGCTGCCGGTATCGGGGAATCCGTAATTGCGAGGGCTGGCAACTCCTCCTTTGCCGGCTCCACTTTTTCCGATCCCCCCAACCCGGGGAGCACCCATCAACAACAAAAAAGATTTCGTCCTCAGCAGACGTTCCTCTGCTGACTTCCGCGGGATGCTTCTCACTGACTGGGATTGCGATGGTGTTACTGTCTCTTCTTCATCCAGCGTCCGCCGACGCTTAGCGGGCCGCCCCTTCTTCACCTTCCCTGGTCCACCTGGCGTTATCCAGGGCCATCCTGTCTCTACCAGTCTAGGGGTGTCCTCCTGGAAGTCCATCCTTGCTCTCGAAACCGTACCGGACGCTACTGCACTAGGGGTGCCTTCTGCGGTGGCAACCCCAGAAACCGGCCGCGAACCTTCCGAACTGGGGGCGGCGATCCCCGATACCCTTCTCGACCTGGGGGTGCGTTTCGGGACGGCACCACCTACACCTGGGGCGCCCCCCAAGGTGGCAGGAGCAGCAGTCTGCTCTATCTAATTTGATGGCCCAAGGCCCAACTAAATGCCCGCCGATTTGGAAACCAAGTGGACCTTCGCCTAAAAAGGCACGTCGGTTTCCCTTGGCCCTTCCGGCTGCTTAAGCACTATCTGGACCCCGGACTATTTGCAACAAAAAAGAAAACGAAAACAATTAGTTAAATTGCCCGAGGGCAATAACAAAAACAATCACAAAAATAACAAATAGGTCCCAGCTGGTCCTATCCCCAAAGAAGTGGCTGGTCCTTGCAGTGGCAAGCAAAACAATTCCGGCGCAGATCACAGCAAGCATTGATGACAGGTACCACACCTTGATCCTAGCCAGAAGCGGCCGTAACAGCGATCTCCATCACAACCATGTTATAATCGGGTATGATCCCACACAGTCGGACGATTCTATTTATAAACGATGCTGCTAGGAACTGACGAATCGAATTAATTCACGTTTTGCTACCAACCAATCAGAAACCAGAATTGCTGCATAAATATTAAACCTTTTCTGTATTAATTTTACATGTTTTTTTTTTCGTTTAGACACGGTAAGAATATTTGGCGCTGTGGAACTATCTACTGCAAACAAGTCACCTCTCAAGCCTTATTTAGAACAACGAACCATCGGAAACTGTTCTGTCTAATCCAAACGAGTCACGTCTCAAGACTTGTTTAGAACAACGAACCATCGGAAACTTTTCTGTCTAATGCAAACGAGTCACGTCTCAAGACTTGTTTAGAACAACGGACAAGCTTAAAATGTTCTGAAACTGAACATGGTTTACACTTCTAGACTTGCCATGTTGTTAATTTGGAGTAAGGAGTCTGTTTAGAGCCGCGTGTTGTATCTGGCGGTTGTATTTTGAATTGTATGAACTGTGAGCAGGTAACGCGAGAATAACGTAAATAATGATAGTTCAAACGTTGTTTTAATTTGAATGAAATACATTACGCATCAAATGCGCTTGAAACCAAATCACATGCGAATTTTATTTCATTCAAATTAAAACAACGTTTCTATATTGAATTCTCATTTTTTGATGTTATTCTCGCGTTACCTGCGCAGAGTTCAAACAATTCTAAATACAACCGCCAGATACAACGCACGGCTCTATACAGACTCCTTTCTCCCAATTAACAACCTGGAAAGAAAGAAGAAAAGGAAAAAACAAAGAACACACTGAAGATGAAGGCTACCTTCGAAATATATTTGTGATGAATTCAAACAAGTAAAATATTTGTTTATTTTCCTAATATGACGTTGTGATTTGGTTTCAAGCAAATTTTATGCGTATTTTATTTCATATAAAATATATTTAATGATAAGAAGAGTTCGAGCAGAACACTCTCTATGGTCGATGAGTAAATTAAGATATAAACTCCAAAAAGCGCATTACAAAATAACAAGAAATAATTAATAAAACTAAACATATTAAACTCCACAGTTCATAAGTATTTCATCAGATATTAGATCCTGTATACTATTATTTTTACTTGAATTGTCCTCAGAATTCCATAGAAGCTCGTATTTCTGAAACGTTTTTGCGTTTACGTTTCTTGAGAACTTCACATGTCAATCACGACAGATTAAAGTTCACTTTAATAACTAGAGATGAGTCAGGAAGTTATTTTTCTGCGTGAATTTATCTGGCCAGAAAAATCAAATTACACTGCTCATCTATGAACCAATTTCATTATCGTATACTCTTCTATAAAATTCTACATCGAATATAAAGAAGCAAATAGACCCTTTACGTCTTACTCCGTCTCAGTTTTAAAAGCGTTCCTTCGAAAATCGCATTCTGCATTCGGAAATTATGTTATTATTTTTTAAGACCATGTTGTTTGAAAATCCTCAAATACGCATGATCTACTGCATAGACAAAGCAGTAATAATCGCATATATTAGTTGTCAGTCATCAAGTTTCTGTAAATATATTACTCATCATGTCTTCGGAATAGAAATCAAGATAATTAAAAATTGAATATGTGCAAAAAATCAGTAATAGAGTATAAGGATTAAAGGGCATAAGGGAAGGACGTTTAAAAAAACAAAAATAAAAATAGACTCCAAAGAGTTGACACTGAAACTTTTAATAAACTATAAAAAGGAAATAATAAAACTAAACATAAATACAGAAAGTGAGTAATAGAAATAAAATGCACAATTACGGATATAGATTGAATGTGCTATATTGCTATTTGCTTGCTTTTTTAGGCTTAATTCTTCAAATTTATGCATACTTTATTCGCTAGACACATAGTGCATGCATACATACAGATACAAACACAATCACACAGAGAGAGAGAGAGAGAGAGAGAGAGAGAGAGTTATTTGTTTATGTTTTTGCGATACCTTTTGAATGAATTCGATTATTTACGAAAGTGCATTTTTACCTAAATGCGAGTTGGGAATGATTTTCTTATTAATCAATTTGCACCCCCAAATTTGGAGCGGTATATATATTGTTTTTAAAATATAATCATCCACTGATACGTGTTTCATCGTCTACGACTCCTCAGAGTGGATAAATCTAGCGAGATTCGAAATCGGGACCCCAGAGTAATGAGCCTAAACTCTTAACCCGCTCCTCCATACCGCGATTTACTTGGATGTTATTTGTTTTGTTTTTTTTTTGCGATACGTTTTTGTTTTGTTTTACAAGGTAGTAACCACTTACTTATCAAGGCCCGGAAGCCACTCGGGGATAAGGGTTATTGCGTGTACAGTACGTTAGTATTGGAGATTCGATAAAGTATCTCACTTAAGGGGGCGATTCATCAGAAATTTGTTTATGTTGGGCTTAAAAACATCCAGGTTGTAGTCAGGTGGGAAACAAACAAAAGACACAGAGTTCCACAGGCGTGCATTCCTAAGAGAGAAGCTTTGTTCATAGAATCTACGTTTTGTTTTTGGCACAGATAAAGAGTGGGTAAAATTTTTGACAGTGGTTTAAGCTAGGCTGGAGTTTATCGTGAAAGATTGGCGATGGGGGACCAGAGATTGGAGCTTAGACGAGTACTTGCCATAGAAGTAACGATAACACAAAGACAGGCTCGCAACGTCTCTTCTGTGGAAAACAGGTTGCAGGGAAGAGAAAATGGCATGTCCCACAAGGCTACGGAGCCTATTTTGTACTCTGTCAAGACAGGATAGGCTGTTTTAGCAGCACCTGCCTAGATATGGCAGCAGTACTCCATCATTGGACGTACTTAGCTTTTATATAGATAGAGAATGGCATCAGGGGTGAGATATGTTTTGGAGCGGTAGAAGGACGCTACCTTTTTTTCCAGCGACCTTGGCAACTGACTTGATATATATATATATATATATATGCAGTAATTTTAATATATAGATGTGAATAAAGTTTATATTCCAGCAATTTTGAAATGCTTAAAAAGTTACATATGCTCTGAAAGTGTAAATCAATTATCATTGAGCTTAAAAAATCGTTTCAATTTTGGTATTGCTTTATTGAATATGTACATTATAAACGTACATTTGTTTAAAGAAAAACGCATATATATTATATGTATGTATATATATATATATATATTACTACTTCATTTACTCACATAAAATTCATATACGAAAGTATAAATTTATGCGTAAACTTTAATATTTACTTCAAAAGAGCTCAATACGTAGGTAGAGCAAGTTAGTAATTTATAAAATATATATGGCGATTAAGCTACACTGAATGTTCCGCGTTTAATCCACTCTAGGATTTTTCAGGCTTCTGCGCGAAAATTGTTTTTTTGTCAGTCGTTTTCATATACACACATTCTATTCCTATTTTTGTTAGCCAATCAGCTTTCTAGAATCCACCGCGCCCTTCCTATCAGCCAATGAACATGCACTTACAGGACAAACTCCCATTTGATCTCTGCTTAACCTGATTCTTTGTGTGTGTGCTATTTAGCCTGGATATCTAGTGTCAGGACCTGTTTTAAATCTAGGTTGTTTTTATGTTAGTTTATTTATATATATATATATATATATATATATATATATATATATATATACATACATATATATGTGTGATAGTTTATGTATTTGCGTGTTTATTTATTTTATTTATTTATTTATTTGTTTATTTTCTATTGTTTTTGTTAGTTTTAAAGTTATTTTGTATCTATATCCTAGAGTAAATTTTATCCTGTGAACACAGTTGTTCGCTATTTATCTCCTATATTTTAATAGATGTTGTGGTTCTTTAAAGTACAGGATAGCAAATTTTTCATGAAGGCATAATCTACATGGGTCGTCTAGGTCTCTATAGGTTTTTGCTTGTCTTACTATTTACCATTCGACTGCCAACGAACGTCCGTTTTCCTTGAGTTCCCAGTATTGATTTGCTAGCGTTGTTTTCATACGGTGTTGTTTTATTTTTGAATGTACTTTTGTGGTCATGATATCGAGTTTTGAAATCTAAGGAAGTCATCCATACGTAATTTTTTTTGTTATTCGGCTTTTCTTTCGAAAATATTATGGCCTGGTAAACTATGCTTTTGGTTAGATATTTATTTTTAAATGGGCAATGTGCGCGGTATCTACAATTGCATTTATCTTGTTCGTTATTAGTATTTTTATTTTTATTTCTAGTATGGTTGTTGTTGTCCGGAATTGGTTTATTATTATTATTATTATTATTATTATTATTATTATTATTATTATTATTATTATTTATTATTATTAATCTTATTATTATTATTATTATTTTTTATTATTATTAATATTATTATTATTATTATTATTATTTCTGCTTGTTATATATGTGTCTTTTGTATTAGTTTTATTTTTGTCATGGTGTCTACTTTTGTATTGTTTATTTTGTGATTGTTTACATTATCTTTATTTATTATTTTGTTATTATGTGCTTTAATTATCATCTCTAAATTTTCGAAACAGCTGTAGGATAACTTAAGGGTATTTTTATTTAACATTTTATGTAAGGGGTTGGTTGCGGGAAAGTGTTTTTCGATAAGATATAGCAATTTATTGCCAAGTTTTGTTGTTAACATTTGATTGTATGGGGCCTTATACCAGATTATAGTTCTTTTTCTTCTATTTTTAATTGTATTACAGTTATTGCTGTTTCGTTGCTTATATTGGATATCAATATTATTGTATCCACTATATTTTAAGGATGTCCATAGATATTGGCTGCCCTGTTAAATGAATTTTCATCGATTGGGTTATTGCTGAGTCTACTAAGGATCGAGTTAGGAATCTATTTTATAATTGATGATGAGTGATTGGACTTGGGTTTTATGAATATTGGAGTAGCGTTATCTTTTAAGTAGGGTTCATATGTGTTTTTTTTTTCTAAATTTAACGTGACGTCGGCCTATATAAAGATGATGGACTAGCTATAATAAAAGATTCCAACAAAGCCAAGGGAGATAATTTAAAGAAAAGCATACACAAGGAAATGAAAAAAATAGGCCTAAAAGTAGACGTATTAGCTAACATAAAAATAACATTCTACCTGGACGCCACATTAGCTGTATATATAAACTAACATTAAAATAAACTAACCGAGATGTGAAACAGGTCAAGACACTAGATATCCAGGCTAAATAGAGCACGCACAAAGAAATAGGTCAAACAGAGGTCAAATAGGCCTTTTTCCTGTAAGTGCATGTTCATTGACTGATAGGAAGGGCGCGGTTGATATTAGAAAGCTGATTGGCTAACTAAAATCGCAATAGATCGTGCGTATATAAAAACGACAGACAACCACAAAATTCGCGCAGAAGCCTGAAGAATCCTCGAGTGGATGAAACGCGGAATATTCTGTGTAGGTTAATCACCATATATATTTTATAAATTACTGTATATATATATATATATATATATATATATATTTATATATATATTTATATATATATATATATATATATATATATATATATTTCTAACACTAAAGCAACTCAAAAATAAGGTTTTATACTTTGCAATGATGTTGAAAGTTTTACAAAATAGAAGTTAATTGAGATTCAATTTAAAAACGGCAATGTCGTAGTCAGCTTAAAAGCACCTCTTTGATATTTTGGGCCACAGACAGGTAGTCCTATAAAAAACTTTGCTTGGGAATGTTCCGTTTATTTTTATGCAGAGTGTAAGAAGACACAATTATTGAAAGTAGTTGTAGCTAGACGAATTTTTTGTTGTAGATTAGTTACATGGAACCATTATAGATTTAAGTCAAGTCGTCACGTACCATAGAAAACAACAAGTCATATTTTGGGGATACTCACTTAAATAAAATAAAAGTAATACAATTAGCAAGTGTGAGAAGTCTATTCAAAGTGTATGTGATGAAACAGATAAACCCGCCTTATTAATAACTTTAACTGCTACTGCTACTCTCTACTTTAATAGGATCTACTTCTCTGTCAAAATTTTTGTAAGATATGTCGGATAGAAACACGTATTTAGAGATACACATAAGCTCTAATTATATAAACAGAATGTAAAATCCCTGCTATATCAGCATTTTGTCTGCTTATTTGTCCAACACTCACAATTTTTCCTGTCATTCACAATCGCTGAATTATCTTCTTTAAAAACATCAGCAATTTTTACTACGTTTTAAAATTGAAAATATTGCAATAATGCCAAATAATAAATTAGTAACAAATAATATGGAGCTGATAACCAGAAATCGAAATACAAACCTCTTGATCTTCAGACAGATTATTCGTATTATTAGACTACTTAGGACTACTGGTCTTATCTTAAGTATTATTTTACAAGGTTTCAGTCGATGTAACCTCCGAGCATCTTTGTAATCAAAATAGGAAAAGAGATTCCGTCTGGTAATATTTTGTGGAAATTAATTAAGAATCGTACTACTGGTCTACTTGGCAAACGAAAATGTACAACTTTTATAGCTTGAATTTTCAAAGAGGAGATAATCCATATTTACAACATTCTCCCCCACAAAATATTTCACTGATAAGCAATAATATCCCTTTAATGTCCAAGTTCCTTACGATCCCGCAGTGAATACCTCGGCACTCTATGATATGTGGTCGGAGTACTCAAAAGGAAGGCTCTACAGTGCGGGCTTTAAAATACCTTGCTCCGAAATGTTTCCCTCTCCGAGGAGCAGACCGTTCCGTGTAGGAGTTAATCTCTGGATAAAGAGAAGTTTTGGGTACTAGTCATTCATTTATCAGTGGTTCAGGGGTTGCCCCATCCGAAGTGTTTGACAGAGCCCAATCCGAAAACAGTGTCATTAATCAGGAGCAATTTCAGTGCCAGGATTTTCCGGAGAGACATCAGTGTCAGGATGAGTTGACTGCCCTCAGGGGATGTCCACATTCCTGGTACGTGTCCGGTAGCTCCTAGGTCTCAGAGAGACACATGCGACTCTCTACCATCTGTATGTCGAACTAGAGCGTACTGGGGGATAGTCTCTATGAGCGCTACCTTGTTCTTGGTGTATGTGTATGTGGTCTCAGAAACACAGTACCGTGTTGTGAGAGCTAAGATGAAAGCGAAAATCCTGCCGAACTCCGCCGCTGAAATAGTACAAACTTTTCGTGTGGAGTGGCATTTGTGGCGATACACAATAGGGATCAAATAACCTATGAGCGGCAGGAAGGTGATTTTCCCAATCATCAATCAAAACATCTGGTATTTAATGCAGCTAACTGAACGGTCGTCCAAATAATGCCGTTATATCTTTCGCATTAAGCGTTACTCTTAGGGTTGTAGGGAGTTGTCCGGCTTATAGCTACTCTTCGTTCCTGTAGAAATTGTCGAAGCTGCTTTGACATGAAAAAAGTCCCTCGGCTAGAATTTATATAGATAGAGACTCCAAAGACGGCTAATAGTGAGTAGAGGCAGTGTATAATTACCCGGCATGTCTAAGCAAGGGAAGACAAAAGGAAACCGTGAATATTCGTCGACAGCAGTTATTCGGTTCCTTGTTTTGCTTGTTAGCGGTCCTTTAAAATCAAGACTGAGTCTTTCAAACGGTTGTGTTACTTTTATTATAAGCCAGTTTTAGGTGTATAAAACTGGGGCGGTATTTCAGCACACGTTTAGCAGTTATTTGTAATACGTCTTATCTCCTCCACTGAGAAAGGCAAGTTCCTACACCTCAGCATGAACCATTCGAGTAATCCTCGGGTGACTGAGATTGTTATGTAGCGTTCGGAGTTCGTCCCCGCTTGATAGCGTACAGCATACTCTTGGCAGTGTATCAGCTATTAAGTTCCCGTCATAACGGGGCGTGGCAAGAGGAATAGGTGGGTTTTGTAGAAATTTTATTTTCCACCTTCTGTTTTTCCTTCTATGTCCCTCCCCTTCTTTACCCCCTTTCTTTGTGTATCTTGTGCTGCTACTGCTTGTTATATCACGTGTTGAATTCGTGCCTTTTGATTGATAAAAGGAGATGTGTGCGCCATTTTGTTGGAAGTTTTGAACACGAGAAAGAAGTCGGCTTGCTATCCCGCGTCAAGAAAAAAGACGTTAAGAATCATAAGTTCAAACAAGAGAAACCAGTGTATATATATATTATTCCTTAATTGGAATTCACTTTTTGAGATGAGCATTATATATTAATTTATTTTTATTTCGGACTATTAGTCTCATCTTTATTAGTTGTTGTTTTTTATCTCTTTATTGGTGTGTTTATTCACAACGTTTCGGCCAACTATTAATATGGCCTTCGTCAGGTGGTAACCGTGACGGATAAGAACTTCGAATCTCCAAACGAACAAATAATAAATAAACGTGGATTTATAAGATCAAAAAATCCAAATTTGATCGCCCTTCGGGGCCCGTGGCGCAGTTGATAGAGGCGTTGAATCTCTGGTTCTAGATGAGCATTGTCTGAAGATAGCGGTTTCAATACCACCCAAAGCGTGCCAGAGGTTAATTGATCAAAATGTGGTGAGACGACAACAACTACGGATAGCAATGATGGCTGAGAATGCAGTTGGGAGATTCGAAGTTCTTATCCGTCGCGGTTACCACCTGCCGAAGGCCAGAGGAATAGTCGGCCGAAACGTTGTGAATAAACAAACCAATAAAAAGATACAAAACTACAACTAATAAAGATGAGACTAATAGTCCGAAATAAAAATAAATTAATTAAACATAAACCAGTGGTTTGCTTTCTTTTTCTTCAATCGGGGTTCGTCCAGGAAGACTACACAAAATTAGGCAGAAAGGACTGTTTTAAAAATCAGTTGTAAACGAAAGTACAACGACCTCTTCATCGAGAAAGAAAGAACTATTTTAAGGCCTAAAATTGATCTTGTAAAAAAAGAATACTAACTCCAGTTAGGCGTTAGAATTCACGTCAAAAGGAACCAAGAAATCTATAGAAATACATTACACCACAGAAGATTTGGATTATTTTCTTGAATTACAGAACCAAAAGGATTTAAATTTTCTCCAATGAGAACATTTAAGTTAATTGCGCAAGGGAGGTAATTTACATACACCCGCTTTTAATAATATTAAGTATTGACGTGTTTTATTTAAGTTCTTTGACACGCAGTAAGCCTTGACTACACCTATATTCTTACCCCTACTATCCCTTACAATATTGTTAATTGAGTTCTTTGAGAACTGCCACAAGGATTAATTTAGCAGACACTGTTATTAGTGCACATAAAACTGAATATACCTTTCTATCCCTGTTTACCTTCCATGTATTAAAAAAATGTTTATCGTGGTATTCTTTCGTTTTTTTTTCTTTTGTACAATGGGATAACCTTCAATGGACGTCATGATAAAATTCCCCTTAGTTTAGCGCAGCGCCCACGGTGTCTGGCTGTAAATAAGAACTAGACTGCTGTATAGCACATTGGAACGTATAGACTTGCTCGAAAGCTAAAATGTAAGGGTCTTATTCTTTAGACGTTGTCTTATCTGAACATTACGAAAGTCGTTAATGAAGGCGTCCGAAATGTGTTGGGCTTGGGCGTCTAATGCTAGTGATCTGCTACTAGATAAGCGCCAACATTTCGAAGAGAAACATTATTCAATCCATTGAGGGAGAATGATCTCAATCTCTCAGACATTACTAGGTAACAGTCTTTAGAGATTCGTAATGTTATTTTTGAGAGTCGACTGAAGATTTTAACTTACAACCGAAGGAAACCACGAACTTAACGCGAGGTTTTTATTAGTTTGTGAATTTACTGGAAGAGCATCTTCTACAACACTACCACGTTTCTAATGAAATGCGATTTTCTTTTGAAGAGACAACTTTCACAGAAATTTAGTTTAGTTAGATTTGCAAATGTGACCAAAATATTGAAATATTTTAGTCTGTCGCTTCGAGGCAAGTATTTGAGGTCAAATAAAATTCGTGTCTTCGAGCGAAATTTAGAATATATGAAAATTTTCCAACCTTAGATTGATACAATTCCAACACTCCAAGAATTTTCTTACATAATCGGTGGTTTATATATATATATATATATATATATATATGTGTGTGTGTGTGTGTGTGTATGTAGATAGATAGACACATATGCATATCTATATTTTTATAAAGTAATAGGGTTCGTGTGTTTCTGTCTGTGTGTACAGCTCTCCATCATCAACGAAATATAAAGGAGGTAAGAGGGAAGATCTCTCCTGGTAGAGAAACATTAGAACCCATTTTAAGATGTTTCTGTTATAGGAGACATAAGAATCTAGGCCTAATTTCTTTATATACTAGTCTACAAACCACCCCCATATCGAATGACTTATGCTCATTTGCATATCACATTATATTAAATCTCTTTAACTAATTACCTCGACCTTATTACATATTGGAAATATTCTAATCATTTCAACTGTACTATTTACAAAATCTATTTAACATTTAATTATTTAATATATTTTCATTTAATTTTATATTCGATTTATTTCACTTTACCTATATTATCAAAACAATTCATTGGCGAGCAAAGCTTTATGTTTTGGGATTGTATTGAAAATGTAATGGAAATTTCAATTTCGTTCCGTTTTAATCTTTTATATTTTACTTGCCAATATAATTGAAAGAATACAATTCAACTATCGTAATTTTATATAAATAAACAAAAACAAATATTTTAAAATAAAACTTTATTAAAAAATAAATAATTTTATTTTTAAATGAAAAAAATCAATTTAGTAAAATAATTGTATTAAACACCCCCAGCCTTGTCAGCAAACCTGTAAACCTATAAAAGTTAACATTTCGAATGTAAACAGTGATTTTTCGATTTTGTTAGCGCTTGCCGCAATTAAACACAATTAAAACGGAACTAACTTTATTTCCATTCTATTTTTTAAACAACCCCCAAAACATAACGCTCTCTTCCAGTTATAGCCAATTTTTTTTTAATTAAATAAAACAGGTCAAAATAAACAGATAAGCGCATTTTCTTTTACATTTTTCTTACAACCATTGTCATTTAACCAACTGCAGGATATCGTTACTTTTGTGAGGTTGTTTTGAAAATGGCACGGAGATTATAATTTCGTTCCAATTTAATCTTTCTGGTCGAGCCTATTTCGAAAGCCTGTTTATCATAGATTTGAACTACAAATAATTTATTACATTTTGATTATTACTATCTTAAGACTTAAAGCTTATATTTATTTCATTTTTCTATTTATATATTGAATTAGTTATTTCCAGTCTTATTTAAACTTAGTGCTTTCTTTAAACCGGATGAACCTTTTATAAAAATATGAGTTTAACGTAAAGAACACGAACAAGGTTTTATTCAACTGAATTTCTTCCAGTTTACTAACAAAATATATAAATTTAAAAGAGATATAAATAATAAAATAAAAAGGTTATGTAATTTAAAAGAAATACACGTACTCACAAAAGCAGAACTTTTTTTTACACATTTTTTTCTTTAAAACCATAACAATGAGACTAACAATTACCTAGATCTTAGTAATTATTTGTTTTAATAGAACTGTTTTAATTGTACTGTTTACTTAGTTAACCTAAGTTGGTATTACATTTATTTTACATTTACTTTTTTTTTTAATTATTACTTTTAGACTGTGACGTTTACACCCGGAAGTAATGAGTCACACGTAGGTCGCTTTTATTCATTCCTTTTGGTCAAGATCAAAGTGTATTATCTGTTCTTCAGATGCTGCACTTCATTTTCTTGTTCTCTTTCGGTGGAGGAGAAATCCTTCACGACTGAGACAATTTTTATTTTTGTACCTTTTCTCCACGTTAAAAAACGACCCTGGTGTCTAACTCTGTCCCGTGGGGAGGCATAGTAAATAGGTACAATATAATTGTTTATAATTGTACTATTCAGAAATATTATTTATAGTTCGTCCATTTCAGTTAGTATACATTTCCTTTACGCTTAATTAATTTACAATCATTAATATCGTTAAACAATTCCGTTTAAAACCGAAATTATGCCACCCAAACGAAGTAGAAACGAAAGTGAGGAAGAAAGAATGGAAAGATTGGAAGCTAATAGACTAAGAGTTGCTGCAATTCGCTCCAATGAAAACAATTCAGATAGAGAAAGACGTCTAGAACTTAACAGGATACGTCAAAGAGAAAGGAGAGCAAGACTGTCAGATTTGGAAAGAGAAACCCAACGTGAAGCTGACAGAACTAGACATGCTGTAAGGCGGTTAAATTCATCACAAGATGAAATTCAAGAAAGGCAAAGATATGCACTGGAAAGAGAAGCAATATTACGATCGAATGAATTATATGAGGTAAGTAGACGTACACAAGGTCAGTTGAGAGTGGCTCAACGACATCAGAATGAATCGGAAACCCAACGAAGCTTTCGCCTATACCAAGGGCAACAACGAGAGGCTGCATGGAGAGAGAGTATGACTTTGCCCCAGCAATTGACAGAAAACGAGGCAGCTAGACAACGAATGACTGCTTTGAGACACCATGAAATAGAACACTGCAATAGAAAAGGATTGCTCTACAACAAAAATGACTCTCTCACTACAGCTGATATAGGAAAAATGGACAAAGTATGTCAACATTGCTCAGCTGTAAAATTTAAAGGAGAAACCCCTGGTTGTTGTTGTTCTTCTGGCAAAGTTGTGCTTGATAGCTTTCCACCACTGCCTCAGTTGCTTCAAGATTTGCTCTCCGGCAATGGTCCCATCTCTAAAGATTTTCTGCAAAATCTACGCAGTTATAACAATTGTTTTGCAATGACATCATTTGGTCACAAAATTGCGGCAGTACATGGGTGGAATCCTTCTTTTAGAATTCGAGGCCAGGTTTGCCACCAGATTGGGAGTCTTTTACCACCTGAAGATGAAACAGCAAAGTTTATTCAAGTCTACTTCTTGGATAGTCTGGAAGAGGAACTACATAATCGGGGACGTGACAGTAGACTCAATAGAGACATTCTCCAAAGTCTGACTGAATTTTTACATGAGAACAACAGCTTTATTTGTCAGCTGAAAACAACAAAGGAGAGGATTGCAGAAGAACACTTGGTAGAACATAAAGTTGTCATAAGGGAAGACCGAAGGCCGCAAGAAGAGCATCCACGGCGATTCAATGCTCCAACAACAACGTATGAGATTGGAATATTAATGGAGAATGAACCAACAGCTAACCGGGATATTGTCTTGCGTTTTAGAAATGATACATTAAAATGGATCTCCGAACTACATCCCCTCTACGATACTTTAATGTACCCGTTAATGTACCCCTATGGTTCTCCATCTTACAACATCTACATGAAGGCATCCAATGGGCGAAAAGTTACCCAACAGCAATTTTATTCGTACCATTTAATGACTCGGCCTGGAAACTATTTTCTCTGGTACCGAAGGCTATTTCAACAATGGCTGGTGGATGTGTACTGCAAGATTGAAACAGAACGTTTACAGTTCCTGAGGCGTGAGCAACAGACCCTGAGAGCTGACAATTATAGCAACTTGAGAGATTCAATTCTTAGGGAGGATGGGAATCCAGAACAGTTTGGTCAACGAGTTGTACTTCCGGCAACTTATACAGGAGGCCCTCGATACATGTTTGAGCGTCAAAGTGATGCCATGGCATATGTTCGGCGAATGGGCCGAGCCGACCTCTTCATCATGTTCACAACAAATCCAAAGTGGACAGAAATTACAGAAAATTGTCTTCAAGGGCAAGACCCTCAGGATCGTCCAGATATTGTTGCCAGGGTTTTCAGGCAGAAGCTAAAAAAGTTACTTGAATTTATTAAAAAGGGAGGATTTGGCAGGTTGAGGGCTTTCCTGTACAGTATTGAATATCAAAAAAGAGGACTGCCGCATGCACACATCCTCACCTGGCAGGCCCCAGAGGACAAACTTCTACCAGAAAAAATGGATCTCTGCATATCTGCAGAGATCCCTGATAAAGAGGAAGATCCTGATCTTCATGCTAAAGTGATGGCACATATGGTGCATGGACCTTGTGGACCATTTAATCCAAATTGTCCATGTATGATTGACAACAAATGTTCCAAAAAATACCCAAAAGAATTTCTTCAGTGTACCAAACAAGGCCAAGACTCTTACCCCAAGTACAGGCGAAGAAAACCAGAAGATGGAGGCCAGACTGGTACAATAAGGATGAAGAGAAATGGTCGGTATGTTAATCAAGAAATAACAAACCAGTGGATTGTTCCGTACAACAAGGTCCTCCTTCAGCAGTTCAACGCTCACATTAACGTAGAAATTTGCAGCTCGATCCAAAGCATCAAATATGTCCTCAAATACGTGAATAAAGGATGTGATCAAGCAGTGTTTGAACTACAAAGAACTGATGGAGCAGCTAACCAACAAGGCCAAGTACAAAGTCACATTGTGGATGAGATCCAGCAGTTCCAGAATGCAAGGTATGTCGGCAGTTCAGAGGCAGCCTGGAGGATATTGGAACATCCCATCCATGAACATTTCCCCCCAATTGTACAACGTTCTGTTCATCTTGAAAATGGGCAGCGTGTCATGTTCTCAGCTGATACTGCTCTGGAACGAGCCCAAGGTCCACCGCCTGCCACAATTTGACAGCATTTTTTCAACTCTGCCATGAGGATGTCTTTGCAAGGGGTCTCAAATACGTAGAAGTCCCTGAGTTTTACACTTGGAACAAATCGACAAAGAAATGGATGAGAAGAATGCGTGGGGTACAAGTTGAAGGTACTGAAAATGATGATGTATGGAAGGCACCATGCATTGGGAGAATCTACACGATTAGTCCAAAAGCAGGGGAGTGTTATTTCTTACGCCTGTTGCTCAATGAGGTTGCTGGTCCAACTTCATTTCAAAATTTGCGAGCATACAATGGTCAGGTGTTTGAAACATACAGAGCAGCGTGCCTTGCTCGAGGCCTTCTAGAAAATGACCATCACTTGCATCAAGCAGTAGGAGAGGCAAGTGCCACTCAATCACCTTCAAATTTGCGAAGCCTATTTGTGATAATTTTAACAGCCTGTGAGCCAAGAAATCCTCTTGAGATCTGGATGGCCTTTCGTGATGTAATATCTGAAGACATTCTTCACAGATACAGGCAAGAAGTTAACAATCCAGAAGCAGATTTTAATGAGGACATCTACAATAAAACTCTTTGTCTAATTGAAGAAAAAGTTCTCCTTATGTGCGGTCAACCATTGGCAAGCTATGGATTACCTGCACCAATGCAAGGGAGAGATGAAAGACTCGCGAGAGAGTATCAACGTGAAGTTACTTATAATCTTGAAGAACTTCCCTACAAGCAGAAAATATGCAAGAAAAACTGACCGATTCTCAAAGAGAAGTTTACAATTCATTCATGGCAATGTTGGAAGCACAAGGTGAAATGAACAAAAACATGATGTTTCTTGATGCTCCAGGTGGTACGGGCAAGACTTTTGTAATCAATTTGATCCTTGCAAAGATTAGATCCATGAGAAAGATTGTGCTTGCAACAGCATTCAGTGGCATTGCTGCTACTCTACTACAAGGTGGCCGCACTCTTCACATCACTTTTAAAGTACCCTTGGATACTCATCGAATGGATCAGCCAGTTTGCAAAATTACTGGTAACTCAGCCTTGGCAAATGTAATTAGAGACACCTCTGCAATCATTGTAGACGAAGCCCCATTGACGCACAAGAGTGCTTATGAAGCAATTGACCGAACACTGCAAGACATCACAGGAAACAAGAATCCCATGGGTGGCATTCCAACCTTATTTTGCGGTGATTTCCGTCAAATCCTCCCAGTGGTTAAAAATGGCACAAGGGCTAACATTGTCAATGCAAGTTTGAAACAATCCTATCTCTGGAGGCACGTTATAGTGAAGAGACTGACTACTAATATGAGAGCCTATATCTCTGATAACACAGCTGCAGCAGACTTCTCAAAATTGCTTCTCCAAATCGGTAATGGTCAGTTTCCTATCACTTCTTCACCTGACACAATTAAGATTCCAACTGCGCTTGGTAAATGTGTCGGTAATCAGAAGCAACTGAAAGACAAAGTGTACCCAGACCTGCAAAACAATGGAAAATCACCGGATTGGCTTGCTGAGAGGGCTATTATTTCGCCATTAAACAGCAATGTGAATCATTTGAACAATTCAATAATGGATGAATTTCCAGGAGACACAAAGCAATACAAGTCAGTTGATTCAGCTACTAATGAATATGAAGCTGTTCACTACCCTGTGGAGTTTTTAAACTCTTTGGAGATATCTGGAATGCCTCCACACATTTTAAATCTCAAAATTGGATCGCCAATCATGATTCTTCGATCCTTGGAACCGCCAAAAATAACAAACGGAACCAGATGTGTTATCACCAGATTGCACACCAATGTACTTGAGGCCACCATTTCCTGTGGTCCCTACAAAGGCGAAACCGTTCTACTGCCAAGGATCCCCTTAGTTCCATCGGACTCAGTACTTCCATTTAAATTCCGGAGACTCCAATTTCCTGTGAAGGTGTGTTTTGCAATGAGCATAAACAAAAGTCAAGGTCAGACATTTAACACCATTGGCGTAGACTTGACATCAGACTGCTTCAGTCACGGTATGTTCTACGTCTCCATCAGCCGGACAGGAAGTTCAGAAAAACTCTACATTCTGGCTCCAAATCAAAGCAGCAGAAATGTAGTTTACCCTGAGGCTCTTTAGTGAAAAGTTCGAGAAATGGATATGAGGAAACACTGACATGATCTGATTGTGGTAGGTTTTTAGTATTGAATGTGCAAGATAAAATTTAAGCAAGAGTTGAAAATGACTTCAATGAAAAATTTACTATGTAACATCAAGTAACCTTCCTTTTTGATGAAAATGTTTTGTGAAGTTCCTGATTGAATTTCAGTCACTACAAGAGGTAGTTAAAATGTTAATCACCTTATGCAATCGTTGCTCTTACAACATCAACTTACTGGAAAGGTGCCCACAGATTTTGGTACCCGAGTGCGCAACAAAGCTCCGTGCGAAGCACGGGTATCTTTGCTAGTATATATATAAATATATTAGAGAATGTAAAATATTGTTACACGAGTCTACATATCTATACATATATATGTATGGATATACTTATATATATACATATATATATACGTATGTGTGGTTATGTCTGACTGTGTGTACTAGTTGAATACCTGTTCCACGCATTGATATAAACAATAAGTTAAGATTATTTAAGCTTTCATGTTCATATTTTCAATTGTCCTAATATTTCGGTCTTGTTACAATTCATCCAAATATTATAAATTGAAAAAAATAATACTATGCCTACGTTACACAACTTATTCCTTAAAATATATATTTCATAATTCATAAATTAAGTATTTTAGATGTTTATGATATTTATCAAGCATATAAATAACTTTTAAGCCCACTCTTACGCTTCATTCCTTTAAAATGGTTTATTTAATACCACTTTTTTCCTAGCTGAAATATCAAAGAATGGTGTAACTGTAAAAACGACAACAAAACTATTACGTCTGAAAATTCGAAAATGAATCTATTGTTAGAAATTAGTCTAACTCAAACAAGAATTAATATAGTGTACAATTTACTAGCATACCAGTCGTAGTTCACAACCACAGTGACTTAAAATTCTATTCCATGGACACAGCCAAACATATCTACAAAATTAATCTAATAAAATTAATATATTAGTTAAAATAAGGCGGTAATTTAGTTCCTGTACAAATTAAACATCAAATGCTCAACGACTTCCTGCTAAGTTGGCGATAAATCAAGGTATATGATTAATTGTTTCTGATGGTTAAGACGAGAAAATTGAGTTAGTGGCAGTTTATTTTACTCACTAACGTAGTCTGTCTGTTTGAAATATAAATGAGATAAATTCGTTTTATTTAATTATAGAGATGTGTGGACGCATTTCGTCTGTGAAACAAATGGCATCACTGTTGCTGGAGCTACAGTATTAATATATCTTATCCCATTTATATTATCCTGGCTTCTATTCCCACGTTGTTGGTGTTTTCTGATTAAGAATAAAGTACTAAGTAATAATCAGTTGAGTTTGTCGATCGGTGACGACAACAAGCTTACTAAGAATATAATTAATACTTACTTTAGATGTCTGCCTGTCAGAACTGAGGCAATAAGAGTAGACTAGTCTTGGATTTAATAAATTCCTGATAGATTCCCTGATCTGCTATAAATATTTCCGAGTTGGGAGGGCATCTGAAAGATGTTAAATCGGCTTAAACGTTATGGAAATTCAAGATGAAAATAGTAGGCCGCATTATCAACATAGGAGAAATTATTAATCCTCATAGGAAACAATTTTATTTTCTAGTTATAAATATTCTTACATATGTTGTTGACGAAGTAGGCAAAACAACAGCTCCTGACAGAATACCACTTAAAGCATTCAAGGCTGCACCCCTTTCTAACCAAGATATTGGAAAATTAACGAATACCAATAGACTGGAAGCTAGGACACCTCCTAAAGCTGTCAAAAAGTGATCTCTCATCTTGTAATAACTGGAGGGGAATAATCTAGAGACTGTTGCATCAGTATGGGTTTCCTCCAAAGTTTGTCACCATCATACAACATATGTACAAGGATGCCACCTATCAGGTGATATGCGACAGGAAACTTACAGAACGTTTTTCTGTACAAACCGGCCTCCATTTCTTGCACTCTCCGATAATATTTCTGGTGGTGGTCGACTGAGTCATGAAACGATCCAAGACGAGGCAGAGGATGGCTATCCAGTAGAATTTTACGAAACAGCTAGAAGGGCTGGACTATGCAGATGACATCAACCACCTTTAGCACTGGTTTCAAGATGTGCAAGAAAAACTATGTTGTGTGGGAGAGGAGACAGGAAAGACCGGACTCCAGATCAACATCGAGAAGACAGAGGTCATGAGTGTAAATAACAAAAGGGAAGATCCAGTGCAACTGCAACAAGAGAACATTAGAGAGGTTGACAAGTTTGTGTAGCTGGGCAGTGTTGTCAGCAGGGATGCGGGAACATCAATCGCCGAATAAGCAAAGCCAGACACACATTCACCATCTTAAAACCAATCTGGAAAACCACAGCCATTTTACTCTTGAATAAGATCCGAATTTTCAACACAAATGTGAAATCGGCTCAGAAACGTGAACAGTGACCAGGATCAACACCCACAAACTCCAGACATTCACCAAGAGATGTCCCAGAAAGATCTTAAACATCAGATGGCCAGAGAATATCTCGAATGAACAACTGTGAGACAAAACAAAACAAACCCCAACGAAGATAAAGATCAAAAAACGAAAATAGAACTGGATTTGATACACTTAACGGAAGCCCGCATCCAATCGGAATGGCATGGGCCGAACTGAAGAGCACCAGTCAGAACTGGATCCGTTGGACAGACGTGGTGGTTGCCCTATATTCCCCAAGGAATAAAGGGGCCTAAACTAAACTATAAACTTGGCCTGCATGCAAGGTCGTGACAATTTAATCATTTGATCACTGTTTTTGTATAACGCTTATGTCTTTATAGATATTTACTTTCATGTGAATTGCGTTGTGACTGACAGTTGCAAATGTAGACTAATATAACTTCGCTGTTGGGTCATAATCTAACGGCCAGGGGCAATTATGACATCCTCCACTTAGGACTTTTGAAAGATGAAACCCTAGTGTTTTTAGGTATTTAAAATAATTATATATATATATATATATATATATATATATATATATATATATATATATATATATATAATTTTTAAATAAATATTTTTTTACTCATATAAACACTGGTGTTTCTAGCTTAGTTAATCCTCAATATATGATATAAAATGGCTGCTAGTTAACAGATTCGAAACTGGTAATAAGGTTTCCTTTGACTAAATATATTCTCATCTTGCTTCTGTAGCATAAAGGATCAACACAAGAGCAACATAAATTATCCATGCAACGAGGTAGGCATATAATCCACAACCAGAAATGAGAATTTAGCAATTTCGTTAAATTGGTCGCTTTTTTCTTAATTTTAATCCAGTGAATCAAAAGGAATCGTAAATGACCCTATCATTAAGACTTGAAAAATGCATTTATAACCTAAACGTTTAATCTCTGTTGCAGATATTGGCGGTTCCAGACTGTAAGAAAGCAACACTTCACATGGACGGGCTTCAGAATCTAAGAGGGGTCAGTGAATTTCTTCATAAAATAAATTGCAACGATCACCATTCACCGTCGCCTATTGAACTTTACGAAGCAGTAAGGAGATGGGTTTGTCAATTTCAGATTTGCAACAGAGATGTGAATGATAAAGCAAGCTATGTAGAGCCACCATCATTTCGATCTACTTATCTGTGCTGATAAACCAGGGACCGTGAATGAAATGCGTATAGAGCTGAATATGTGTGTCAGTGCACAGAAAACGATTTTTTCATCCTCAGGATTGATCATAATGTTCGCTAGGTGGGGTTAACAAATGCTTACGCGAGACAAAAAGGACAAGGAATGGAATGTCTCTCAGTACTTGTTGAATCAGTATGAAGCTGGCGGTGACGGATTTTAGAACCTTATGATCATTGTGGACGAGCCGTGGTGCCACCACTACAGGCTGATTGAAAACGGTAGTTACTGGAATGGAATTATTCACGATCTTCAGCAACGAATTTCAGAACGGAGACATCAGCAAGTAAAATGATATGCAATTTCTTCCTAGATTTCTTCGAACTATTTAATAAGTTAACCGTCTGTAGACAAGAAATCGACAGACTAGTTTAGTAGAGACCGTTCCAAAGACATAGGGATATACAAGATAAAATATATATATAATGACACTTCAAGGAAAACAGTAGCTCCCTAGGATTACATGCTCATAGTCCAGTTTCAATGTCCCTGATTTCATAGCTAAACAAAAGAACACACATGGAGTTTGCGAGAGAACATGTTTTTTGGAGTGATTTGTCTGTCAGCTTTTGCATAAGCTATATCGCCTGAAGAAGTTTCTAGGTAACTATCTTACCGAAACACGTTCATAAATATATAGCAAAGTAGTAATGCTCATGTGGAAACATACATATAAAGTGTATATTATGCCTTTCTCTGAAATTAACGACTCTTGTGATAACCATCGTTAAAAGTTAATGGTTTACTTTGCATTTGGAAAAATATTATCTTGGAATTATATATATGTATATATGTGTGTGTGTGTGTGGTAAAACTGGTAATTAGTAAAAACCTGAAGAGAGAGCTCAATACTATTGCAGAGCAAATATGTGTTTTATCTTTTTATTACCGTTTTATCTGTTTGGTTACATATGTTTCCGATATTGGACCGTGTTTACGATCTAACAGCCTCGTCAGACCTTACAGAAATCATTGGTTAGTATTAGGAAGAATTGTTTTTAGGAGGAATACAGGGGGGATAGAGAGGGAAAGAAAAAGGGGTTGGGGTAGGATATAATATAGGGGGAAGGCGGGTAATGACAATATTTACTATATACATATATATGTATATATATATGCATGCATATATAATACAGATATATATATATATATATATATATATATATATATATATATATATACATTGATCATTATCATAAAGTAAAAAAAACACAAAGAAATACTTCACTTGTGTTTAGGAAACTGGCTCAACTTATTTCCCTGCATAAATTAATAATAACAAGTAAACTATTCCAAACCAATCAGATGCATTTCTCTTCTAATTCAAGGTGAATTAATGCGACAAATCTCATAAAATTTGTCGTATTAATCTACCTTGAATGCAAGAAAAGACACATTGTTATTTTCCAATAATCAGTTGAACCCAAAACTTCGACCAACCTGGCGCCAATTTTCCTTAGTCTTCCCCTTCGATCACTGGCGCTCCGTCGAGATTGGAGTAGGCATCTCAGCTCACAAATATACAAACAGGCATAATCTATTTCCACGCTGACTCCAACGCACACATGTATACCCAACCCTTAACCTTTTTTCAATCTATCGTTTGATAATCAAATACCATTTTCATTTAAATACTCTAAAGTGTTCTTATTGAACATTCTTTTACAATAGAAAGCAAACAAACATCGAATTTTATAATAACTTTTAATCAAATATTTTTTTTTATTGATTGGAGAATTTTAGTTACGGTGTTTCGTAAATAATTTACGACTTTTAAATTATTGATTCAGACTTCTTTTATAGCTCAGTAAATGGAGTCCATCTTTTGTTCTTTTATGACTCGACACATATAAATTTCTTATATAGATGTGAAATTCCATTTTAAACAATAATTGTCATGCAGTATAATTCATTATTTCATTTTTGTTTATAATTAACATTACTTTCGCTCATTTATATTTACAATAAACAGAAAAAAAAACAATTTTAAACATAGATAAGTCTCGGAAACTGATTCGCTGCATTGGAATCTTACTAAGGGGCTTACAAAATAACTAAGATCTTTAATTGATTAATATGTCATATCTTAGAGAATGAAGGATAGACTAGAGTCACGTATCAAACTATATACTAGAATCAGAAGGTCGAGTGTTTTACCCGAATGCTATGAAAATAAATAGATGCATTTGAAAATAGAATTTCGTAAGTTTGTCCTGCTGATTTTTTAAAAAATAAGTTCCCAATTGATAAATGTAGATTGTTTAATGAACTCGTCTTTAATAAATAATAATATTTTAGAATGAATGATTTTTAGGCTCGACCAGCTGTTATTTTACAAATAGTTAAATGTTCTGTAATCAGCTGGATAATAAAAGTTAGGTTAAATCGCATATTAATCTAACACATCAAATTTTCATTCTAACGAGTTGTGGTTGCACGATGTTGTTAACAATACCTAACGTATTTCTCCACAGCTTATTGTTGTGGTGCTAAGGCAAAGTTATAAAAAAGACGCGATAACGCATTTAGGTAGAAAGAACAAGTAAGTGAGACAGAGAAAGGTTGTCGTTATTTACGACTAAGTTAGAAAATATGTAGTGTCGCGTTAGGTCGCGGTATATACCCACTAAAGTATTAGCTGTCGGATGTTTTAGAATGGTTATAAGTGTCAATTCTGAATAGAATAGGCAAGTTCACATAACAATTATACTTAAAGTCGTTTGGAATTCTACTAATACACAGACATTATTAAAGAAGCATATAAAGAGAAAGAATCATGTAAGGGAAATGATGCTGCTTTTTTTAGTAAGAGTTTGGGTGTATTGCTTCTTTTCCAAAATTTGAATCTTAAACTTTAAAATGGCGCGCTTCTAGAAAATTGAATTATTAACAGAATATATTTGAACTCAAAAGACCCAGGCAAATCTGGGTCGAGACAGCTGATAGAGAATAAAAAATAGTTCTTGCTTACATAAAGAGGGGATCCAAAATACGGATGGAGAACTGATGATCTATTTTATACGACGTTTTTTTACTACCTCCATAGTTACGCAAGTACATATACAAAACACGCTATAATATTATCTAAAACTGGCTGTCTTTGCCAACTCACTATCGCTTTACAAATTTCGTTACTTGAAATAATTGAAAATTAAATTTTAAAACATAAAAATTATATGTATATTTGTTTTTTATTATGTTTACAGACGAGGAGAATTGCTACTTGAACGTAATGAGCTATTATTTTGTATAAGATTTACGGAATTTGATGTAGAGAGTTGGACAGTAATGTGTCTGTTCGCATAACATTTCAAATTTTAGATGTTAAAACAGTATGGAGAGTACAAAACACGGAGGAGATTTCAGAATCTTTTTGTTGGACGGAAGGAAATATTAAAGCCAGAGCTTTTCATGCATTTAGTGAAGAAATGTCTTGACTATTTGAGAGTTTATCAGAGTGTATGTAAGTC